>NC_092707.1:419563911-419863911 GCF_047496885.1 Scyliorhinus torazame
TACTGGGGAAGGAGGGAGCTGTTCCGCTGAACGGTCTTCACCTGAATCACGCTGGGCCCAGAGTCCTGGCGAATTGTATGACTCGGGCTGTAGATAGAGCTTTAAACTGCAGAGTGGGGGACGGTTCAGTTGTACGGAGAATTAGAAAATCCAAGTTATAGGAGAAGGTCAGAGTGCAGGTTAATGATGAGGATATTAAACGGGTTAAAGGGGCCAAGGCCTCAGGAGAGGTTAGTAAAGTTTCCAGTACACGGAATAGAACAGAGAGTATAGAAGGGAGCAGGAATATAACCTCAGGCAGAGCAAAAAGGTGACAGGTTTACTGGGTTACTGGGATAGGGTGGAGGTGTGGACTTAGGTGGGGTGCTCTTTCCAAGAGCCGGTGCAGACTCGAAGGGCCGAATGGCCTCCTTCTGCACTGTAAATTCTATGATAATCTATGACCTGTATAAGTGTGACAAGGGAGGTGGTCAATGCAGGATCGAGGGTGAAATGAAATGAAAATCGCTTATTGTCACAAGCAGGCTTCAATGAAGTTACTGTGAAAAGCCCCTAGTCGCCACATTCCGGCGCCTGTTCGGGGAGGCTGGTACGGGAATTGAACCGCGCTGCTGGCCTGCCTTGGTCTGCTTTCAAAGCCAGCTATTTAGCCCTGTGCTAAACCAGCCCCAGGGTGTTGTACTTAAATGCCCGCAGTACACGGAACAAGGTAAATGAGCTTGTTGCACACATTGAAATTGGCCGGTACGATGTTGTGGGCATCACAGAGACGTGGCTGCAAGGGGATCAGGGCTGGGATCTAAATATCCAAGGATATGTGTCCTATCGAAAGGACAGGCAGATGGGAAAAGGGGGCGGGGTTACATTGCTAGTGAGGAATAAAGTTAAATCAATAGCAAGGAGCGATATAGGATCAGAAGGCACAGAATCTCTGTGGGTAGAATTGAGGAATCGCAAAGGTAAAAAGACCCTGATGGGAGTTATGTACAGGCCCCCTAGCAGGAGTCAGGATGTGGGGCAGAAAATACATCAGGAGATAGAAAAGGCTGTAAAAAAGGCAACATTACAATAATCATGGGGGACTTCAATATGCAGGTGGACTGGGAAAATTGAATGATTCCATCTTACCTGCTCTATGTTGATGACTGTCTGAAACACCCCCACCGTTTGACGTAGAACAAACCAAGCAGAGCCCCAACCAGGAGCAGGAGGGCAGTCAGCAGAGAGCGGAGAATAATAGGGACCAAATTTCGAGGCACCTCTTCTGAAATATATCATCAACATAAACACAACTTAGTAACGAGGATCGAGCTAGGAGCAGCTAAACACAGTAACTGTAATGGACTGTGATCATTAGGAGACGCACTGTAACTGTATTGGGCTGTGATCATTCGGAGACACACACTGTAACTGTAATGGGCTGTGTTCATTCGGAGACACACACTGTAACTGTAATGGACTGTGATCATTCGGAGACACACACTGTAACTGTAATGGACAGTGATCATTCGGAGACACACTGTAACTGTAATGGGCTGTGATCATTCGGAGACACACACTGTGACTGTAATGGGCTGTGTTCATTCGGAGACACACACTGTAAATGTAATGGACAGTGTTCATTCGGAGACACACTGTAACTGTAATGGGCTGTATTCATTCGGAGACACACTGTAACTGTAATGGACTGTGATCATTAGGAGACACACTGTAACTGTAATGGACTGTGTTCATTCGGAGACACACACTGTAACTGTAATGGACTGTGATCATTCGGAGACACACACTGTAACTGTAATGGACTGTGATCATTCGGAGACACACACTGTAACTGTAATGGGCTGTGATCATTAGGAGACACACTGTAACTGTAATGGGCTGTGTTCATTCGGAGACACACACTGTAACTGTAATGGACAGTGTTCATTCGGAGACACACACTGTAACTGTAATGGGCTGTATTCATTCGGAGACACACTGTAACTGTAATGGACTGTGATCATTAGGAGACACACTGTAACTGTAATGGACTGTGTTCATTCGGAGACACACACTGTAACTGTAATGGACTGTGATCATTTGGAGACACACACTGTAACTGTAATGGACTGTGATCATTCGGAGACACGCACTGTAACTGTAATGGACTGTGTTCATTCGGAGACACACACTGTAACTGTAATGGGCTGTGATCATTAGGAGACACACTGTAACTGTAATGGGCTGTGATCATTCAGAGACACGCACTGTAACTGTAATGGACTGTATTCATTTGGAGACACACTTTAACTGTAATGGACTGTGATCATTAGGAGACACACACTGTAACTGTAATGGACTGTGATCATTCGGAGACAAACACTGTAATTGTAATGGACTGTGTTCATTCGGAGACACACTCTGTAACTGTAATGGACTGTGATCATTAGGAGACACACACTGTAACTGTAATGGACTGTGATCATTCGGAGACACACACTGTAACTGTAATGGACTGTGATCATTCGGAGACACACACTGTAACTGTAATGGACTGTGTTCATTCGGTGACACACACAGTAACTGTAATGGACTGTGTTCATTCGGAGACACACACTGTAACTGTAATGGACTGTATTCATTCGGAGACACACACTGTAACTGTAATGGACTGTGATCATTCGGAGACACACACTGTAACTGTAATGAACTGTGTTCATTCGGAGACACACACTGTAACTGTAATGGACTGTGATCATTCGGAGACACACACTGTAAATGTAATGAACTGTGTTCATTCGGAGACGCACACTGTGACTGTAATGGATTGTGTTCATTCGGAGACACACACAGTAACTGTAATGGGCTGTGTTCATTCGGAGACACACACTGTAACTGTAATGGACTGTGTTCATTCGGAGACACACACTGTAACTGTAATGGACTGTGATCATTAGGAGACACACACTGTAACTGTAATGGACTGTGTTCATTCGGAGACACACACTGTAACTGTAATGGACTGTGTTCATTCGGAGACACACACTGTAACTGTAATGGACTGTGATCATTAGGAGACACACACTGTAACTGTAATGGACAGTGATCATTCGGAGACATACTGTAACTGTAATGGGCTGTGATCATTCGGAGACACACACTGTGACTGTAATGGGCTGTGTTCATTCGGAGACACACACTGTAAATGTAATGGACAGTGTTCATTCGGAGACACACACTGTAACTGTAATGGACTGTGATCATTCGGAAACACACACTGTAACTGTAATGAACTGTGTTCATTCGGAGACACACACTATGACTGTAATGGATTGTGTTCATTCAGGGACACATACAGAAACTGTAATGGGCTGTGTTCATTCGGAGACACACACTGTAACTGTAATGGACTGTGTTCATTCGGAGACACACACTGTAACTGTGATGGACTGTGATCATTAGGAGACACACACTGTAACTGTAATGGACTGTGTTCATTCGGAGTCACACACTGTAACTGTAATGGACTGTGATCATTCGGAGACACACACTGTAACTGTAATGGACTGTGTTCATTCGGAGACACACACTGTAACTGTAATGGGCTGTGATCATTTGGAGACACGCACTGTAACTGTAATGGACTGTGTTCATTCGGAAACACACACTGTAACTGTAATGGGCTGTTTTCATTCGGAGACACACACTGTAACTGTAATGGACTGTGTTCATTAGGAGACACACTGTAACTGTAATGGACTGTGATCATTAGGAGACACACACTGTAACTGTAATGGACTGTGTTCATTCGGATACACACACTGTAACTGTAATGGATTGTGATCATTCGGAGACACACATTGTAACTGTAATGAACTGTGTTCATTCGGAGACACACACTGTAACTGTAATGGACTGTGTTCATTCGGAGTCACACACTGTAACTGTAATGGACTGTGATCATTCGGAGACACACACTGTAACTGTAATGGACTGTATTCATTCGGAGACACACACTGTAACTGTAATGGGCTGTGATCATTTGGAGACACGCACTGTAACTGTAATGGACTGTGTTCATTCGGAAACACACACTGTAACTGTAATGGGCTGTTTTCATTCGGAGACACACACTGTAACTGTAATGGACTGTGTTCATTAGGAGACACACTGTAACTGTAATGGACTGTGATCATTAGGAGACACACACTGTAACTGTAATGGACTGTGTTCATTCGGATACACACACTGTAACTGTAATGGATTGTGATCATTCGGAGACACACATTGTAACTGTAATGAACTGTGTTCATTCGGAGACACACACTGTAACTGTAATGGACTGTGTTCATTCGGAGTCACACACTGTAACTGTAATGGACTGTGATCATTCGGAGACACACACTGTAACTGTAATGGACTGTGTTCATTCGGAGACACACACTGTAACTGTAATGGGCTGTGATCATTTGGAGACACGCACTGTAACTGTAATGGACTGTGTTCATTCGGAAACACACACTGTAACTGTAATGGGCTGTTTTCATTCGGAGACACACACTGTAACTGTAATGGACTGTGTTCATTCGCAGACACACACTGTAACTGTAATGGACTGTGTTCTTTCGGAGACACAGACTGTAACTGTAATGGACTGTGTTCATCCGGAGACACACACTGTAACTGTAATGGGCTGTGTTCATTTGGAGACACACACTGTAACTGTAATGGACTGTGTTCATTCGGAGACACACACTGTAACTATAATGGACTGTGTTCATTAGGAGACACACACTGTAAATGTAATGGACTGTGATCATTCGGAGACACACACTGAAACTATAATGGACTGTGTTCATTCGGAGACACACAATGTAACTGTAATGGGCTGTGATCATTCGGAGACATGCACTGAAACTGTAATGGACTGTGTTCATTCGGGAACACACACTGTAACTGTAATGGGCTGTGTTCATTCGGAGACACACCCTGTAACTGTAATGGAATGTGTTCATTCGGAGACACACACTGTAACAGTAATGGACTGTGATCATTAGGAGACACACACTGTAACTGTAATGGACTGTGATCATTAGGAGACACACACTGTAACTGTAATGGACTGTGTTCATTCGGATACACACACTGTAACTGTAATGGACTGTGATCATTCGGAGACACACACTGTAACTGTAATGGACTGTGATCATTCGGAGACACACACTGTAACTGTAATGAACTGTGTTCATTCGGAGACACACACTGTGACTGTAATGAATTGTGTTCATTCGGAGACACACACAGTAACTGTAATGGGCTGTGTTCATTCGGAGACACACTCTGTAACTGTAATGGACTGTGTTCATTCGGAGACACACACTGTAACTGTAATGGACTGTGATCATTAGGAGACACACACTGTAACTGTAATGGACAGTGTTCATTCTGAGACACACACTGTAACTGTAATGGAATGTATTCATTTGGAGACACACTGTAACTGTAATGGACTGTGATCATTAGGAGACACACTGTAACTGTAATGAACTGTGTTCATTAGGAGACACACACCGTAACTGTAATGGACTGTGATCATTTGGAGACACACACTGTAACTGTAATGGACTGTGATCATTCGGAGACACACACTGTAACTGTAATGGACTGTGTTCATTCGGAGACACACACTGTAACTGTAATGGACTGTGTTCATTCGGAGACACACACTGTCACTGTAATGGACTGTGATCATTAGGAGACACACACTGTAACTGTAATGAACTGTGTTCATTCGGAGACAGACACTGTAACTGTAATGGACTGTGATCATTCGGAGACACACACTGTAACTGTAATGGACTGTGATCATTCGGAGACACACACTGTAACTGTAATGGACTGTGTTCATTCGGAGACACACACTGTAACTGTAATGGACTGTGTTCATTCGGAGACACACACTGTAACTGTAATGGACTGTATTCATTCGGAGACACACACTGTAACTGTAATGGACTGCGTTCATTCGGAGACACACACTGTAACTGTAATGAACTGTGTTCATTCGGAGACACACACTGTAACTGTAATGGACTGTGATCATTCGGAGACACACACTGTAACTGTAATGAACTGTGTTCATTCGAAGACACACACTGTGACTGTAATGAATTGTGTTCATTCGGAGACACACACAGTAACTGTAATGGGCTGTGTTCATTCGGAGACACACTGTAACTGTAATGGACTGTGTTTATTCGGAGACACACACTGTAACTGTAATGGACTGTGAACATTAGGAGACACACACTGTAACTGTAATGGACAGTGTTCATTCTGAGACACACACTGTAACTGTAATGGGCTGTATTCATTTGGAGACACACTGTAACTGTCATGGACTGTGATCATTAGGAGACACACTGTAACTGTAATGGACTGTGTTCATTAGGAGACACACACCGTAACTGTAATGGACTGTGATCATTTGGAGACACACACTGTAACTGTAATGGACTGTGATCATTCGGAGACACACACTGTGACTGTAATGGACTGTGTTCATTCGGAGACACACACTGTAACTGTAATGGACTGTGTTCATTCGGAGACACACACTGTAACTGTAATGGACTGTGATCATTAGGAGACACACACTGTAACTGTAATGGACTGTGTTCATTCGGAGACAGACACTGTAACTGTAATGGACTGTGATCATTCGGAGACACACACTGTAACTGTAATGGACTGTGATCATTCGGAGACACACACTGTAACTGTAATGGACTGTGTTCATTCGGAGACACACACTGTAACTGTAATGGACTGTGTTCATTCGGAGACACACACTGTACCTGTAATGGGCTGTGATGATTAGGAGACACACTGTAACTCTAATGGGCTGTGATCATTCGGAGACACGCACTGTAACTGTAATGGACTGTATTCATTCAGAGACACACTTTAACTGTAATGGACTGTGATCATTAGGAGACACACACTGCAACTGTAATGGACTGTGTTCATTCGGAGACACACACTGTAACTGTAATGGACTGTGATCATTCGGAGACACACACTGGAACTGTAATGGACTGTGATCATTCGGAGACACACAGTGTAACTGTAATGGACTGTGTTCATTCGGAGACACACACTGTAACTGTAATGGACTGTGATCATTTGGAAACACACACTGTAACTGTAATGAACTGTGTTCATTCGGAGACACACACTATGACTGTAATGGATTGTGTTCATTCAGAGACACATACAGAAACTGTAATGGGCTGTGTTCATTCGGAGACACATACTGTAACTGTAATGGACTGTGTTCATTCGGAGACACACACTGTAACTGTGATGGACTGTGATCATTAGGAGACACACACTGTAACTGTAATGGACTGTGTTCATTCGGAGACACACACTGTAACTGTAATGGGCTGTGATCATTCGGAGACACACACTGTATCTGTAATGGACTGTGTTCATTCGGAGACACACACTGTAACTGTAATGGGCTGTGATCATTTGGAGACACGCACTGTAACTGTAATGGACTGTGTTCATTCGGAAACACACACTGTAACTGTAATGGGCTGTCTTCATTCGGAGACACACACTGTAACTGTAATGGACTGTGTTCATTCGCAGACACACACTGTAACTGTAATGGACTGTGTTCATTCGGAGACACACACTGTAACTGTAATGGACTGTGTTCATCCGGAGACACACACTGTAACTGTAATGGGCTGTGTTCATTTGGAGACACACACTGTAACTGTAATGGACTGTGTTCATTCGGAGACACACACTGTAACTGTAATGGACTGTGATTATTAGGAGACACACACTGTAACTGTAATTGACTGTGTTCATTCGGAGACACACACTGTAACTGTAATGGACTGTGTTCATTAGGAGACACACACTGTAAATGTAATGGACTGTGATCATTCGGAGACACACACTGTAACTATAATGGACTGTGTTCATTTGGAGACACACAATGTAACTGTAATGGGCTGTGATCATTCGGAGACATGCACTGTAACTGAAATGGACTGTGTTCATTCGGAAACACACACTGTAACTGTAATGGGCTGTGTTCATTCGGAGACACACACTGTAACTGTAATGGGCTGTGATCATTTGGAGACACGTACTGTAACTGTAATGGACTGTGTTCATTCGGAAACACACACTGTAACTGTAATGGGCTGTTTTCATTCGGAGACACACACTGTAACTGTAATGGACTGTGTTCATTCGCAGACACACACTGTAACTGTAATGGACTGTGTTCATTCGGAGACACAGACTGTAACTGTAATGGACTGTGTTCATCCGGAGACACACACTGTAACTGTAATGGGCTGTGTTCATTTGGAGACACACACTGTAACTGTAATGGACTGTGTTCATTCGGAGACACACACTGTAACTATAATGGACTGTGTTCATTAGGAGACACACACTGTAAATGTAATGGACTGTGATCATTCGGAGACACACACTGAAACTATAATGGACTGTGTTCATTCGGAGACACACAATGTAACTGTAATGGGCTGTGATCATCCGGAGACATGCACTGAAACTGTAATGGACTGTGTTCATTCGGAAACACACACTGTAACTGTAATGGGCTGTGTTCATTCGGAGACACACCCTGTAACTGTAATGGAATGTGTTCATTCGGAGACACACACTGTAACAGTAATGGACTGTGATCATTAGGAGACACACACTGTAACTGTAATGGACTGTGATCATTAGGAGACACACACTGTAACTGTAATGGACTGTGTTCATTCGGATACACACACTGTAACTGTAATGGACTGTGATCATTCGGAGACACACACTGTAACTGTAATGGACTGTGATCATTCGGAGACACACACTGTAACTGTAATGAACTGTGTTCATTCGGAGACACACACTGTGACTGTAATGAATTGTGTTCATTCGGAGACACACACAGTAACTGTAATGGGCTGTGTTCATTCGGAGACACACTCTGTAACTGTAATGGACTGTGTTCATTCGGAGACACACACTGTAACTGTAATGGACTGTGATCATTAGGAGACACACACTGTAACTGTAATGGACAGTGTTCATTCTGAGACACACACTGTAACTGTAATGGAATGTATTCATTTGGAGACACACTGTAACTGTAATGGACTGTGATCATTAGGAGACACACTGTAACTGTAATGAACTGTGTTCATTAGGAGACACACACCGTAACTGTAATGGACTGTGATCATTTGGAGACACACACTGTAACTGTAATGGACTGTGATCATTCGGAGACACACACTGTAACTGTAATGGACTGTGTTCATTCGGAGACACACACTGTAACTGTAATGGACTGTGTTCATTCGGAGACACACACTGTCACTGTAATGGACTGTGATCATTAGGAGACACACACTGTAACTGTAATGAACTGTGTTAATTCGGAGACAGACACTGTAACTGTAATGGACTGTGATCATTCGGAGACACACACTGTAACTGTAATGGACTGTGATCATTCGGAGACACACACTGTAACTGTAATGGACTGTGTTCATTCGGAGACACACACTGTAACTGTAATGGACTGTGTTCATTCGGAGACACACACTGTAACTGTAATGGACTGTATTCATTCGGAGACACACACTGTAACTGTAATGGACTGTGTTCATTCGGAGACACACACTGTAACTGTAATGAACTGTGTTGATTCGGAGACACACACTGTAACTGTAATGGACTGTGATCATTCGGAGACACACACTGTAACTGTAATGAACTGTGTTCATTCGAAGACACACACTGTGACTGTAATGAATTGTGTTCATTCGGAGACACACACAGTAACTGTAATGGGCTGTGTTCATTCGGAGACACACTGTAACTGTAATGGACTGTGTTCATTCGGAGACACACACTGTAACTGTAATGGACTGTGAACATTAGGAGACACACACTGTAACTGTAATGGACAGTGTTCATTCTGAGACACACACTGTAACTGTAATGGGCTGTATTCATTTGGAGACACACTGTAACTGTCATGGACTGTGATCATTAGGAGACACACTGTAACTGTAATGGACTGTGTTCATTCGGAGACACACACTGTAACTGTAATGGACTGTGATCATTAGGAGACACACACTGTAACTGTAATGGACTGTGTTCATTCGGAGACAGACACTGTAACTGTAATGGACTGTGATCATTCGGAGACACACACTGTAACTGTAATGGACTGTGATCATTCGGAGACACACACTGTAACTGTAATGGACTGTGTTCATTCGGAGACACACACTGTAACTGTAATGGACTGTGTTCATTCGGAGACACACACTGTACCTGTAATGGGCTGTGATGATTAGGAGACACACTGTAACTCTAATGGGCTGTGATCATTCGGAGACACGCACTGTAACTGTAATGGACTGTATTCATTCAGAGACACACTTTAACTGTAATGGACTGTGATCATTAGGAGACACACACTGCAACTGTAATGGACTGTGTTCATTCGGAGACACACACTGTAACTGTAATGGACTGTGATCATTCGGAGACACACACTGGAACTGTAATGGACTGTGATCATTCGGAGACACACAGTGTAACTGTAATGGACTGTGTTCATTCGGAGACACACACTGTAACTGTAATGGACTGTGATCATTCGGAAACACACACTGTAACTGTAATGAACTGTATTCATTCGGAGACACACACTATGACTGTAATGGATTGTGTTCATTCAGAGACACATACAGAAACTGTAATGGGCTGTGTTCATTCGGAGACACATACTGTAACTGTAATGGACTGTGTTCATTCGGAGACACACACTTTAACTGTGATGGACTGTGATCATTAGGAGACACACACTGTAACTGTAATGGACTGTGTTCATTCGGAGACACACACTGTAACTGTAATGGACTGTGATCATTCGGAGACACACACTGTATCTGTAATGGACTGTGTTCATTCGGAGACACACACTGTAACTGTAATGGGCTGTGATCATTTGGAGACACGCACTGTAACTGTAATGGACTGTGTTCATTCGGAAACACACACTGTAACTGTAATGGGCTGTCTTCATTCGGAGACACACACTGTAACTGTAATGGACTGTGTTCATTCGCAGACACACACTGTAACTGTAATGGACTGTGTTCATTCGGAGACACACACTGTAACTGTAATGGACTGTGTTCATCCGGAGACACACACTGTAACTGTAATGGGCTGTGTTCATTTGGAGACACACACTGTAACTGTAATGGACTGTGTTCATTCGGAGACACACACTGTAACTGTAATGGACTGTGATTATTAGGAGACACACACTGTAACTGTAATTGACTGTGTTCATTCGGAGACACACACTGTAACTGTAATGGACTGTGTTCATTAGGAGACACACACTGTAAATGTAATGGACTGTGATCATTCGGAGACACACACTGTAACTATAATGGACTGTGTTCATTCGGAGACACACAATGTAACTGTAATGGGCTGTGATCATTCGGAGACATGCACTGTAACTGAAATGGACTGTGTTCATTCGGAAACACACACTGTAACTGTAATGGGCTGTGTTCATTCGGAGACACACACTGTAACTGTAATGGAATGTGTTCATTCGGAGACACACACTGTAACTGTAATGAACTGTGTTCATTCGGAGACACACACTGTGACTGTAATGAATTGTGTTCAATCTGAGACACACACAGTAACTGTAATGGGCTGTGTTCATTCGGAGACACACTGTAACTGTAATGGACTGTGTTCATTCGGAGACACACACTGTAACTGTAATGGACTGTGAACATTAGGAGACACACACTGTAACTGTAATGGACAGTGTTCATTCTGAGACACACACTGTAACTGTAATGGGCTGTATTCATTTGGAGACACACTGTAACTGTAATGGACTGTGATCATTAGGAGACACACTGTAACTGTAATGGACTGTGTTCATTAGGAGACACACACCGTAACTGTAATGGACTGTGATCATTTGGAGACACACACTGTAACTGTAATGGACTGTGATCATTCGGAGACACACACTGTAACTGTAATGGACTGTGTTCATTCGGAGACACACACTGTAACTGTAATGGACTGTGTTCATTCGGAGACACACACTGTAACTGTAATGGACTCTGATCATTAGGAGACACACACTGTAACTGTAATGGACTGTGTTCATTCGGAGACAGACACTGTAACTGTAATGGACTGTGATCATTCGGAGACACACACTGTAACTGTAATGGACTGTGATCATTCGGAGACACACACTGTAACTGTAATGGACTGTGTTCATTCGGAGACACACACTGTAACTGTAATGGACTGTGTTCATTCGGAGACACACACTGTAACTGTAATGGACTGTATTCATTCGGAGACACACACTGTAACTGTAATGGACTGTGTTCATTCGGAGACACACACTGTAACTGTAAATGACTGTGTTCATTCGGAGACACACACTGTAACTGTAATGGACTGTGATCATTAGGAGACACACACTGTAACTGTTCTGGACAGTGTTCATTCGGAGACACACACAGTAACTGTAATGGGCTGTGTTCATTCGGAGACACACACTGTACCTGTAATGGGCTGTGATAATTAGGAGACACACTGTAACTCTAATGGGCTGTGATCATTCGGAGACACGCACTGTAACTGTAATGGACTGTATTCATTCAGAGACACACTTTAACTGTAATGGACTGTGATCATTAGGAGACACACACTGCAACTGTAATGGACTGTGTTCATTCGGAGACACACACTGTAACTGTAATGGACTGTGATCATTCGGAGACACACACTGGAACTGTAATGGACTGTGATCATTCGGAGACACACAGTGTAACTGTAATGGACTGTGTTCATTCGGAGACACACACTGTAACTGTAATGGACTGTGATCATTCGGAAACACACACTGTAACTGTAATGAACTGTGTTCATTCGGAGACACACACTATGACTGTAATGGATTGTGTTCATTCAGAGACACATACAGAAACTGTAATGGGCTGTGTTCATTCGGAGACACACACTGTAACTGTAATGGACTGTGTTCATTCGGAGACACACACTGTAACTGTGATGGACTGTGATCATTCGGAGACACACACTGTAACTGTAATGGACTGTGTTCATTCGGAGACACACACTGTAACTGTAATGGGCTGTGATCATTTGGAGACACGCACTGTAACTGTAATGGACTGTGTTCATTCGGAAACACACACTGTAACTGTAATGGGCTGTTTTCATTCGGAGACACACACTGTAACTGTAATGGACTGTGTTCATTAGGAGACACACTGTAACTGTAATGGACTGTGATCATTAGGAGACACACACTGTAACTGTAATGGACTGTGTTCATTCGGATACACACACTGTAACTGTAATGGATTGTGATCATTCGGAGACACACATTGTAACTGTAATGAACTGTGTTCATTCGGAGACACACACTGTAACTGTAATGGACTGTGATCATTCGGAGACACACACTGAAACTGTAATGAACTGTGTTCATTCGGAGACACACACTGTGACTGTAATGGATTGTGTTCATTCGGAGACACACACAGTAACTGTAATGGGCTGTGTTCATTCGGAGACACACACTGTAACTGTAAAGGACTGTGTTCATTCGGAGACACACACTGTAACTGTAATGGACTGTGATCATTAGGATACACACACTGTAACTGTTCTGGACAGTGTTCATTCGGAGACACACACAGTAACTGTAATGGGCTGTGTTCATTCGGAGACACACACTGTACCTGTAATGGGCTGTGATAATTAGGAGACACACTGTAACTCTAATGGGCTGTGATCATTCGGAGACAAGCACTGTAACTGTAATGGACTGTATTCATTCAGAGACACACTTTAACTGTAATGGACTGTGATCATTAGGAGACACACACTGCAACTGTAATGGACTGTGTTCATTCGGAGACACACACTGTAACTGTAATGGACTGTGATCATTCGGAGACACACACTGGAACTGTAATGGACTGTGATCATTCGGAGACACACAGTGTAACTGTAATGGACTGTGTTCATTCGGAGACACACACTGTAACTGTAATGGACTGTGATCATTCGGAAACACACACTGTAACTGTAATGAACTGTGTTCATTCGGAGACACACACTATGACTGTAATGGATTGTGTTCATTCAGAGACACATACAGAAACTGTAATGGGCTGTGTTCATTCGGAGACACACACTGTAACTGTAATGGACTGTGTTCATTCGGAGACACACACTGTAACTGTGATGGACTGTGATCATTAGGAGACACACACTGTAACTGTAATGGACTGTGTTCATTCGGAGTCACACACTGTAACTGTAATGGACTGTGATCATTCGGAGACACACACTGTAACTGTAATGGACTGTGTTCATTCGGAGACACACACTGTAACTGTAATGGGCTGTGATCATTTGGAGACACGCACTGTAACTGTAATGGACTGTGTTCATTCGGAAACACACACTGTAACTGTAATGGGCTGTTTTCATTCGGAGACACACACTGTAACTGTAATGGACTGTGTTCATTCGCAGACACACACTGTAACTGTAATGGACTGTGTTCATTCGGAGACACAGACTGTAACTGTAATGGACTGTGTTCATCCGGAGACACACACTGTAACTGTAATGGGCTGTGTTCATTTGGAGACACACACTGTAACTGTAATGGACTGTGTTCATTCGGAGACACACACTGTAACTATAATGGACTGTGTTCATTCGGAGACACACAATGTAACTGTAATGGGCTGTGATCATTCGGAGACATGCACTGAAACTGTAATGGACTGTGTTCATTCGGAAACACTCACTGTAACTGTAATGGGCTGTGTTCATTCGGAGACACACCCTGTAACTGTAATGGAATGTGTTCATTCGGAGACACACACTGTAACAGTAATGGACTGTGATCATTAGGAGACACACACTGTAACTGTAATGGACTGTGATCATTAGGAGACACACACTGTAACTGTAATGGACTGTGTTCATTCGGATACACACACTGTAACTGTAATGGACTGTGATCATTCGGAGACACACACTGTAACTGTAATGGACTGTGATCATTCGCAGACACACACTGTAACTGTAATGAACTGTGTTCATTCGGAGACACACACTGTGACTGTAATGAATTGTGTTCATTCGGAGACACACACAGTAACTGTAACGGGCTGTGTTCATTCGGAGACACACTCTGTAACTGTAATGGACTGTGTTCATTCGGAGACACACACTGTAACTGTAATGGACTGTGATCATTAGGAGTCACACACTGTAACTGTAATGGACAGTGTTCATTCTGAGACACACACTGTAACTGTAATGGAATGTATTCATTTGGAGACACACTGTAACTGTAATGGACTGTGATCATTAGGAGACACACTGTAACTGTAATGAACTGTGTTCATTAGGAGACACACACCGTAACTGTAATGGACTGTGATCATTTGGAGACACACACTGTAACTGTAATGGACTGTGATCATTCGGAGACACACACTGTAACTGTAATGGACTGTGTTCATTCGGAGACACACACTGTAACTGTAATGGACTGTGTTCATTCGGAGACACACACTGTCACTGTAATGGACTGTGATCATTAGGAGACACACACTGTAACTGTAATGGACTGTGTTCATTCGGAGACAGACACTGTAACTGTAATGGACTGTGATCATTCGGAGACACACACTGTAACTGTAATGGACTGTGAGCATTCGGAGACACACACTGTAACTGTAATGGACTGTGTTCATTCGGAGACACACACTGTAACTGTAATGGACTGTGTTCATTCGGAGACACACACTGTAACTGTAATGGACTGTATTCATTCGGAGACACACACTGTAACTGTAATGGACTGTGTTCATTCGGAGACACACACTGTAACTGTAATGAACTGTGTTCATTCGGAGACACACACTGTAACTGTAATGGACTGTGATCATTCGGAGACACACACTGTAACTGTAATGAACTGTGTTCATTCGAAGACACACACTGTGACTGTAATGAATTGTGTTCATTCGGAGACACACACAGTAACTGTAATGGGCTGTGTTCATTCGGAGACACACTGTAACTGTAATGGACTGTGTTCATTCGGAGACACACACTGTAACTGTAATGGACTGTGAACATTAGGAGACACACACTGTAACTGTAATGGACAGTGTTCATTCTGAGACACACACTGTAACTGTAATGGGCTGTATTCATTTGGAGACACACTGTAACTGTCATGGACTGTGATCATTAGGAGACACACTGTAACTGTAATGGACTGTGTTCATTAGGAGACACACACCGTAACTGTAATGGACTGTGATCATTTGGAGACACACACTGTAACTGTAATGGACTGTGATCATTCGGAGACACACACTGTGACTGTAATGGACTGTGTTCATTCGGAGACACACACTGTAACTGTAATGGACTGTGTTCATTCGGAGACACACACTGTAACTGTAATGGACTGTGATCATTAGGAGACACACACTGTAACTGTAATGGACTGTGTTCATTCGGAGACAGACACTGTAACTGTAATGGACTGTGATCATTCGGCGACACACACTGTAACTGTAATGGACTGTGATCATTCGGAGACACACACTGTAACTGTAATGGACTGTGTTCATTCGGAGACACACACTGTAACTGTAATGGACTGTGTTCATTCGGAGACACACACTGTAACTGTAATGGACTGTGTTCATTCGGAGACACACACTGTAACTGTAATGGGCTGTGATCATTTGGAGACACGCACTGTAACTGTAATGGACTGTGTTCATTCGGAAACACACACTGTAACTGTAATGGGCTGTTTTCATTCGGAGACACACACTGTAACTGTAATGGACTGTGTTCATTAGGAGACACACTGTAACTGTAATGGACTGTGATCATTAGGAGACACACACTGTAACTGTAATGGACTGTGTTCATTCGGATACACACACTGTAACTGTAATGGATTGTGATCATTCGGAGACACACATTGTAACTGTAATGAACTGTGTTCATTCGGAGACACACACTGTAACTGTAATGGACTGTGATCATTCGGAGACACACACTGAAACTGTAATGAACTGTGTTCATTCGGAGACACACACTGTGACTGTAATGGATTGTGTTCATTCGGAGACACACACAGTAACTGTAATGGGCTGTGTTCATTCGGAGACACACACTGTAACTGTAAAGGACTGTGTTCATTCGGAGACACACACTGTAACTGTAATGGACTGTGATCATTAGGAGACACACACTGTAACTGTTCTGGACAGTGTTCATTCGGAGACACACACAGTAACTGTAATGGGCTGTGTTCATTCGGAGACACACACTGTACCTGTAATGGGCTGTGATAATTAGGAGACACACTGTAACTCTAATGGGCTGTGATCATTCGGAGACAAGCACTGTAACTGTAATGGACTGTATTCATTCAGAGACACACTTTAACTGTAATGGACTGTGATCATTAGGAGACACACACTGCAACTGTAATGGACTGTGTTCATTCGGAGACACACACTGTAACTGTAATGGACTGTGATCATTCGGAGACACACACTGGAACTGTAATGGACTGTGATCATTCGGAGACACACAGTGTAACTGTAATGGACTGTGTTCATTCGGAGACACACACTGTAACTGTAATGGACTGTGATCATTCGGAAACACACACTGTAACTGTAATGAACTGTGTTCATTCGGAGACACACACTATGACTGTAATGGATTGTGTTCATTCAGAGACACATACAGAAACTGTAATGGGCTGTGTTCATTCGGAGACACACACTGTAACTGTAATGGACTGTGTTCATTCGGAGACACACACTGTAACTGTGATGGACTGTGATCATTAGGAGACACACACTGTAACTGTAATGGACTGTGTTCATTCGGAGTCACACACTGTAACTGTAATGGACTGTGATCATTCGGAGACACACACTGTAACTGTAATGGACTGTGTTCATTCGGAGACACACACTGTAACTGTAATGGGCTGTGATCATTTGGAGACACGCACTGTAACTGTAATGGACTGTGTTCATTCGGAAACACACACTGTAACTGTAATGGGCTGTTTTCATTCGGAGACACACACTGTAACTGTAATGGACTGTGTTCATTCGCAGACACACACTGTAACTGTAATGGACTGTGTTCATTCGGAGACACAGACTGTAACTGTAATGGACTGTGTTCATCCGGAGACACACACTGTAACTGTAATGGGCTGTGTTCATTTGGAGACACACACTGTAACTGTAATGGACTGTGTTCATTCGGAGACACACACTGTAACTATAATGGACTGTGTTCATTCGGAGACACACAATGTAACTGTAATGGGCTGTGATCATTCGGAGACATGCACTGAAACTGTAATGGACTGTGTTCATTCGGAAACACTCACTGTAACTGTAATGGGCTGTGTTCATTCGGAGACACACCCTGTAACTGTAATGGAATGTGTTCATTCGGAGACACACACTGTAACAGTAATGGACTGTGATCATTAGGAGACACACACTGTAACTGTAATGGACTGTGATCATTAGGAGACACACACTGTAACTGTAATGGACTGTGTTCATTCGGATACACACACTGTAACTGTAATGGACTGTGATCATTCGGAGACACACACTGTAACTGTAATGGACTGTGATCATTCGCAGACACACACTGTAACTGTAATGAACTGTGTTCATTCGGAGACACACACTGTGACTGTAATGAATTGTGTTCATTCGGAGACACACACAGTAACTGTAACGGGCTGTGTTCATTCGGAGACACACTCTGTAACTGTAATGGACTGTGTTCATTCGGAGACACACACTGTAACTGTAATGGACTGTGATCATTAGGAGTCACACACTGTAACTGTAATGGACAGTGTTCATTCTGAGACACACACTGTAACTGTAATGGAATGTATTCATTTGGAGACACACTGTAACTGTAATGGACTGTGATCATTAGGAGACACACTGTAACTGTAATGAACTGTGTTCATTAGGAGACACACACCGTAACTGTAATGGACTGTGATCATTTGGAGACACACACTGTAACTGTAATGGACTGTGATCATTCGGAGACACACACTGTAACTGTAATGGACTGTGTTCATTCGGAGACACACACTGTAACTGTAATGGACTGTGTTCATTCGGAGACACACACTGTCACTGTAATGGACTGTGATCATTAGGAGACACACACTGTAACTGTAATGGACTGTGTTCATTCGGAGACAGACACTGTAACTGTAATGGACTGTGATCATTCGGAGACACACACTGTAACTGTAATGGACTGTGAGCATTCGGAGACACACACTGTAACTGTAATGGACTGTGTTCATTCGGAGACACACACTGTAACTGTAATGGACTGTGTTCATTCGGAGACACACACTGTAACTGTAATGGACTGTATTCATTCGGAGACACACACTGTAACTGTAATGGACTGTGTTCATTCGGAGACACACACTGTAACTGTAATGAACTGTGTTCATTCGGAGACACACACTGTAACTGTAATGGACTGTGATCATTCGGAGACACACACTGTAACTGTAATGAACTGTGTTCATTCGAAGACACACACTGTGACTGTAATGAATTGTGTTCATTCGGAGACACACACAGTAACTGTAATGGGCTGTGTTCATTCGGAGACACACTGTAACTGTAATGGACTGTGTTCATTCGGAGACACACACTGTAACTGTAATGGACTGTGAACATTAGGAGACACACACTGTAACTGTAATGGACAGTGTTCATTCTGAGACACACACTGTAACTGTAATGGGCTGTATTCATTTGGAGACACACTGTAACTGTCATGGACTGTGATCATTAGGAGACACACTGTAACTGTAATGGACTGTGTTCATTAGGAGACACACACCGTAACTGTAATGGACTGTGATCATTTGGAGACACACACTGTAACTGTAATGGACTGTGATCATTCGGAGACACACACTGTGACTGTAATGGACTGTGTTCATTCGGAGACACACACTGTAACTGTAATGGACTGTGTTCATTCGGAGACACACACTGTAACTGTAATGGACTGTGATCATTAGGAGACACACACTGTAACTGTAATGGACTGTGTTCATTCGGAGACAGACACTGTAACTGTAATGGACTGTGATCATTCGGAGACACACACTGTAACTGTAATGGACTGTGATCATTCGGAGACACACACTGTAACTGTAATGGACTGTGTTCATTCGGAGACACACACTGTAACTGTAATGGACTGTGTTCATTCGGAGACACACACTGTACCTGTAATGGGCTGTGATGATTAGGAGACACACTGTAACTCTAATGGGCTGTGATCATTCGGAGACACGCACTGTAACTGTAATGGACTGTATTCATTCAGAGACACACTTTAACTGTAATGGACTGTGATCATTAGGAGACACACACTGCAACTGTAATGGACTGTGTTCATTCGGAGACACACACTGTAACTGTAATGGACTGTGATCATTCGGAGACACACACTGGAACTGTAATGGACTGTGATCATTCGGAGACACACAGTGTAACTGTAATGGACTGTGTTCATTCGGAGACACACACTGTAACTGTAATGGACTGTGATCATTCGGAAACACACACTGTAACTGTAATGAACTGTGTTCATTCGGAGACACACACTATGACTGTAATGGATTGTGTTCATTCAGAGACACATACAGAAACTGTAATGGGCTGTGTTCATTCGGAGACACATACTGTAACTGTAATGGACTGTGTTCATTCGGAGACACACACTGTAACTGTGATGGACTGTGATCATTAGGAGACACACACTGTAACTGTAATGGACTGTGTTCATTCGGAGACACACACTGTAACTGTAATGGACTGTGATCATTCGGAGACACACACTGTATCTGTAATGGACTGTGTTCATTCGGAGACACACACTGTAACTGTAATGGGCTGTGATCATTTGGAGACACGCACTGTAACTGTAATGGACTGTGTTCATTCGGAAACACACACTGTAACTGTAATGGGCTGTCTTCATTCGGAGACACACACTGTAACTGTAATGGACTGTGTTCATTCGCAGACACACACTGTAACTGTAATGGACTGTGTTCATTCGGAGACACACACTGTAACTGTAATGGACTGTGTTCATCCGGAGACACACACTGTAACCGTAATGGGCTGTGTTCATTTGGAGACACACACTGTAACTGTAATGGACTGTGTTCATTCGGAGACACACACTGTAACTGTAATGGACTGTGATTATTAGGAGACACACACTGTAACTGTAATTGACTGTGTTCATTCGGAGACACACACTGTAACTGTAATGGACTGTGTTCATTAGGAGACACACACTGTAAATGTAATGGACTGTGATCATTCGGAGACACACACTGTAAGTATAATGGACTGTGTTCATTCGGAGACACACAATGTAACTGTAATGGGCTGTGATCATTCGGAGACATGCACTGTAACTGTAATGGACTGTGTTCATTCGGAAACACACACTGTAACTGTAATGGGCTGTGTTCATTCGGAGACACACACTGTAACTGTAATGGAATGTGTTCATTCGGAGACACACACTGTAACTGTAATGAACTGTGTTCATTCGGAGACACACACTGTGACTGTAATGAATTGTGTTCATTCGGAGACACACACAGTAACGGAAATGGGCTGTGTTCATTCGGAGACACACTGTAACTGTAATGGACTGTGTTCATTCGGAGACACACACTGTAACTGTAATGGACTGTGAACATTAGGAGACACACACTGTAACTGTAATGGACAGTGTTCATTCTGAGACACACACTGTAACTGTAATGGGCTGTATTCATTTGGAGACACACTGTAACTGTAATGGACTGTGATCATTAGGAGACACACTGTAACTGTAATGGACTGTGTTCATTAGGAGACACACACCGTAACTGTAATGGACTGTGTTCATTCGGAGACACACACTGTAACTGTAATGGACTCTGATCATTAGGAGAGACACACTGTAACTGTAATGGACTGTGTTCATTCGGATACAGACACTGTAACTGTAATGGACTGTGATCATTCGGAGACACACACTGTAACTGTAATGGACTGTGATCATTCGGAGACACACACTGTAACTGTAATGGACTGTGTTCATTCGGAGACACACATTGTAACTGTAATGGACTGTGTTCATTCGGAGACACACACTGTAACTGTAATGGACTGTATTCATTCGGAGACACACACTGTAACTGTAATGGACTGTGTTCATTCGGAGACACACACTGTAACTGTAATGGACTGTGATTATTAGGAGACACACACTGTAACTGTAATGGACTGTGTTCATTAGGAGACACACACTGTAAATGTAATGGACTGTGATCATTCGGAGACACACACTGTAACTGTAATGAACTGTGTTCATTCGGAGACACACACTGTGACTGTAATGGATTGTGTTCATTCGGAGACACACACAGTAACTGTAATGGGCTGTGTTCATTCGGAGACACACACTGTAACTGTAATGGACTGTTTTCATTCGGAGACACACACTGTAACTGTAATGGACTGTGATCATTAGGAGACACACACTGTAACTGTAATGGACCGTGTTCATTCTGAGACACACACTGTAACTGTAATGGGCTGTATTCATTCGGAGACACACTGTAACTGTAATGGACTGTGATCATTAGGAGACACACTGTAACTGTAATGGACTGTGTTCATTAGGAGACACACACAGTAACTGTAATGGGCTGTGTTCATTCGGAGACGCACTCTGTAACTGTAATGGACTGTGTTCATTCGGAGACACACACTGTAACTGTAATGGACTGTGATCATTAGGAGACACACACTGTAACTGTAATGGACAGTGTTCATTCTGAGACACACACTGTAACTGTAATGGGCTGTATTCATTTGGAGACACACTGTAACTGTAATGGACTGTGATCATTAGGAGACACACTGTAACTGTAATGAACTGTGTTCATTAGGAGACACACACCGTAACTGTAATGGACTGTGATCATTTGGAGACACACACTGTAACTGTAATGGATTGTGATCATTCGGAGACACACACTGTAACTGTAATGGACTGTGTTCATTCGGAGACACACACTGTAACTGTAATGGACTGTGTTCATTCGGAGACACACACTGTCACTGTAATGGACTGTGATCATTAGGAGACACACACTGTAACTGTAATGGACTGTGTTCATTCGGAGACAGACACTGTAACTGTAATGGACTGTGATCATTCGGAGACACACACTGTAACTGTAATGGACTGTGATCATTCGGAGACACACACTGTAACTGTAATGGACTGTGTTCATTCGGAGACACACACTGTAACTGTAATGGACTGTGATCATTCGGAGACACACACTGTGACTGTAATGGACTGTGTTCATTCGGAGACACACACTGTAACTGTAATGGACTGTGTTCATTCGGAGACACACACTGTAACTGTAATGGACTGTGATCATTAGGAGACACACACTGTAACTGTAATGGACTGTGTTCATTCGGAGACAGACACTGTAACTGTAATGGACTGTGATCATTCGGAGACACACACTGTAACTGTAATGGACTGTGATCATTCGGAGACACACACTGTAACTGTAATGGACTGTGTTCATTCGGAGGCACACACTGTAACTGTAATGGACTGTGATCATTAGGAGACACACACTGTAACTGTAATGGACTGTGTTCATTCGGAGACAGACACTGTAACTGTAATGGACTGTGATCATTCGGAGACACACACTGTAACTGTAATGGACTGTGATCATTCGGAGACACACACTGTAACTGTAATGGACTGTGTTCATTCGGAGACACACACTGTAACTGTAATGGACTGTGTTCATTCGGAGACACACACTGTACCTGTAATGGGCTGTGATGATTAGGAGACACACTGTAACTCTAATGGGCTGTGATCATTCGGAGACACGCACTGTAACTGTAATGGACTGTATTCATTCAGAGACACACTTTAACTGTAATGGACTGTGATCATTAGGAGACACACACTGCAACTGTAATGGACTGTGTTCATTCGGAGACACACACTGTAACTGTAATGGACTGTGATCATTCGGAGACACACACTGGAACTGTAATGGACTGTGATCATTCGGAGACACACAGTGTAACTGTAATGGACTGTGTTCATTCGGAGACACACACTGTAACTGTAATGGACTGTGATCATTCGGAAACACACACTGTAACTGTAATGAACTGTGTTCATTCGGAGACACACACTATGACTGTAATGGATTGTGTTCATTCAGAGACACATACAGAAACTGTAATGGGCTGTGTTCATTCGGAGACACATACTGTAACTGTAATGGACTGTGTTCATTCGGAGACACACACTGTAACTGTGATGGACTGTGATCATTAGGAGACACACACTGTAACTGTAATGGACTGTGTTCATTCGGAGACACACACTGTAACTGTAATGGACTGTGATCATTCGGAGACACACACTGTATCTGTAATGGACTGTGTTCATTCGGAGACACACACTGTAACTGTAATGGGCTGTGATCATTTGGAGACACGCACTGTAACTGTAATGGACTGTGTTCATTCGGAAACACACACTGTAACTGTAATGGGCTGTCTTCATTCGGAGACACACACTGTAACTGTAATGGACTGTGTTCATTCGCAGACACACACTGTAACTGTAATGGACTGTGTTCATTCGGAGACACACACTGTAACTGTAATGGACTGTGTTCATCCGGAGACACACACTGTAACCGTAATGGGCTGTGTTCATTTGGAGACACACACTGTAACTGTAATGGACTGTGTTCATTCGGAGACACACACTGTAACTGTAATGGACTGTGATTATTAGGAGACACACACTGTAACTGTAATTGACTGTGTTCATTCGGAGACACACACTGTAACTGTAATGGACTGTGTTCATTAGGAGACACACACTGTAAATGTAATGGACTGTGATCATTCGGAGACACACACTGTAAGTATAATGGACTGTGTTCATTCGGAGACACACAATGTAACTGTAATGGGCTGTGATCATTCGGAGACATGCACTGTAACTGTAATGGACTGTGTTCATTCGGAAACACACACTGTAACTGTAATGGGCTGTGTTCATTCGGAGACACACACTGTAACTGTAATGGAATGTGTTCATTCGGAGACACACACTGTAACTGTAATGAACTGTGTTCATTCGGAGACACACACTGTGACTGTAATGAATTGTGTTCATTCGGAGACACACACAGTAACGGAAATGGGCTGTGTTCATTCGGAGACACACTGTAACTGTAATGGACTGTGTTCATTCGGAGACACACACTGTAACTGTAATGGACTGTGAACATTAGGAGACACACACTGTAACTGTAATGGACAGTGTTCATTCTGAGACACACACTGTAACTGTAATGGGCTGTATTCATTTGGAGACACACTGTAACTGTAATGGACTGTGATCATTAGGAGACACACTGTAACTGTAATGGACTGTGTTCATTAGGAGACACACACCGTAACTGTAATGGACTGTGTTCATTCGGAGACACACACTGTAACTGTAATGGACTCTGATCATTAGGAGAGACACACTGTAACTGTAATGGACTGTGTTCATTCGGATACAGACACTGTAACTGTAATGGACTGTGATCATTCGGAGACACACACTGTAACTGTAATGGACTGTGATCATTCGGAGACACACACTGTAACTGTAATGGACTGTGTTCATTCGGAGACACACATTGTAACTGTAATGGACTGTGTTCATTCGGAGACACACACTGTAACTGTAATGGACTGTATTCATTCGGAGACACACACTGTAACTGTAATGGACTGTGTTCATTCGGAGACACACACTGTAACTGTAATGGACTGTGATTATTAGGAGACACACACTGTAACTGTAATGGACTGTGTTCATTAGGAGACACACACTGTAAATGTAATGGACTGTGATCATTCGGAGACACACACTGTAACTGTAATGAACTGTGTTCATTCGGAGACACACACTGTGACTGTAATGGATTGTGTTCATTCGGAGACACACACAGTAACTGTAATGGGCTGTGTTCATTCGGAGACACACACTGTAACTGTAATGGACTGTTTTCATTCGGAGACACACACTGTAACTGTAATGGACTGTGATCATTAGGAGACACACACTGTAACTGTAATGGACCGTGTTCATTCTGAGACACACACTGTAACTGTAATGGGCTGTATTCATTCGGAGACACACTGTAACTGTAATGGACTGTGATCATTAGGAGACACACTGTAACTGTAATGGACTGTGTTCATTAGGAGACACACACAGTAACTGTAATGGGCTGTGTTCATTCGGAGACGCACTCTGTAACTGTAATGGACTGTGTTCATTCGGAGACACACACTGTAACTGTAATGGACTGTGATCATTAGGAGACACACACTGTAACTGTAATGGACAGTGTTCATTCTGAGACACACACTGTAACTGTAATGGGCTGTATTCATTTGGAGACACACTGTAACTGTAATGGACTGTGATCATTAGGAGACACACTGTAACTGTAATGAACTGTGTTCATTAGGAGACACACACCGTAACTGTAATGGACTGTGATCATTTGGAGACACACACTGTAACTGTAATGGATTGTGATCATTCGGAGACACACACTGTAACTGTAATGGACTGTGTTCATTCGGAGACACACACTGTAACTGTAATGGACTGTGTTCATTCGGAGACACACACTGTCACTGTAATGGACTGTGATCATTAGGAGACACACACTGTAACTGTAATGGACTGTGTTCATTCGGAGACAGACACTGTAACTGTAATGGACTGTGATCATTCGGAGACACACACTGTAACTGTAATGGACTGTGATCATTCGGAGACACACACTGTAACTGTAATGGACTGTGTTCATTCGGAGACACACACTGTAACTGTAATGGACTGTGATCATTCGGAGACACACACTGTGACTGTAATGGACTGTGTTCATTCGGAGACACACACTGTAACTGTAATGGACTGTGTTCATTCGGAGACACACACTGTAACTGTAATGGACTGTGATCATTAGGAGACACACACTGTAACTGTAATGGACTGTGTTCATTCGGAGACAGACACTGTAACTGTAATGGACTGTGATCATTCGGAGACACACACTGTAACTGTAATGGACTGTGATCATTCGGAGACACACACTGTAACTGTAATGGACTGTGTTCATTCGGAGGCACACACTGTAACTGTAATGGACTGTGTTCATTCGGAGACACACACTGTACCTGTAATGGGCTGTGATAATTAGGAGACACACTGTAACTCTAATGGGCTGTGATCATTCGGAGACACGCACTTTAACTGTAATGGACTGTATTCATTCAGAGACACACTTTAACTGTAATGGACTGTGATCATTAGGAGACACACACTGCAACTGTAATGGACTGTGTTCATTCGGAGACACACACTGTAACTGTAATGGACTGTGATCATTCGGAGACACACACTGGAACTGTAATGGACTGTGATCATTCGGAGACACACAGTGTAACTGTAATGGACTGTGTTCATTCGGAGACACACACTGTAACTGTAATGGACTGTGATCATTCGGAAACACACACTGTAACTGTAATGAACTGTGTTCATTCGGAGACACACACTATGACTGTAATGGATTGTGTTCATTCAGAGACACATTCAGAAACTGTAATGGGCTGTGTTCATTCGGAGACGCACACTGTAACTGTAATGGACTGTGTTCATTCGGAGACACACACTGTAACTGTGATGGACTGTGATCATTAGGAGACACACACTGTAACTGTAATGGACTGTGTTCATTCGGAGACACACACTGTAACTGTAATGGACTGTGATCATTCGGAGACACACACTGTATCTGTAATGGACTGTGTTCATTCGGAGACACACACTGTAACTGGAATGGGCTGTGATCATTTGGATACACGCACGGTAACTGTAATGGACTGTGTTCATTCGGAAACACACACTGTAACTGTAATGGGCTGTCTTCATTCGGAGACACACACTGTAACTGTAATGGACTGTGTTCATTCGCAGACACACACTGTAACTGTAATGGACTGTGTTCATTCGGAGACACACACTGTAACTGTAATGGACTGTGTTCATCCGGAGACACACACTGTAACTGTAATGGGCTGTGTTCATTTGGAGACACACACTGTAACTGTAATGAACTGTGTTCATTCGGAGACACACACTGTAACTGTAATGGACTGTGATTATTAGGAGACACACACTGTAACTGTAATTGACTGTGTTCATTCGGAGACACACACTGTAACTGTAATGGACTGTGTTCATTAGGAGACACACACTGTAAATGTAATGGACTGTGATCATTCGGAGACACACACTGTAACTATAATGGACTGTGTTCATTCGGAGACACACAATGTAACTGTAATGGGCTGTGATCATTCGGAGACATGCACTGTAACTGTAATGGACTGTGTTCATTCGGAAACACACTCTGTAACTGTAATGGGCTGTGTTCATTCGGAGACACACACTGTAACTGTAATGGAATGTGTTCATTCGGAGACACACACTGTAACAGTAATGGACTGTGATCATTAGGAGACACACACTGTAACTGTAATGGACTGTGATCATTAGGAGACACACACTGTAACTGTAATGGACTGTGTTCATTCGGATACACACACTGTAACTGTAATGGACTGTGATCATTCGGAGACACACACTGTAACTGTAATGAACTGTGTTCATTCGGAGACACACACTGTAACTGTAATGGACTGTGATCATTCGGAGACACACACTGTAACTGTAATGAACTGTGTTCATTCGGAGACACACACTGTGACTGTAATGAATTGTGTTCATTCGGAGACACACACAGTAACTGTAATGGGCTGTGTTCATTCGGAGACACACACTGTAACTGTAATGGACTGTGTTCATTCGGAGACACACACTGTAACTGTAATGGACTGTGATCATTAGGAGACACACACTGTAACTGTAATGGACAGTGTTCATTCTGAGACACACACTGTAACTGTAATGGGCTGTATTCATTTGGAGACACACTGTAACTGTAATGGACTGTGATCATTAGGAGACACACTGTAACTGTAATGAACTGTGTTCATTAGGAGACACACACCGTAACTGTAATGGACTGTGATCATTTGGAGACACACACTTCAACTGTAATGGACTGTGATCATTCGGAGACACACACTGTAACTGTAATGGACTGTGTTCATTCGGAGACACACACTGTAACTGTAATGGACTGTGTTCATTCGGAGACACACACTGTCACTGTAATGGACTGTGATCATTAGGAGACACACACTGTAACTGTAATGGACTGTGTTCATTCGGAGACAGACACTGTAACTGTAATGGACTGTGATCATTCGGAGACACACACTGTAACTGTAATGGACTGTGATCATTCGGAGACATACACTGTAACTGTAATGGACTGTGTTCATTCGGAGACACACACTGTAACTGTAATGGACTGTGTTCATTCGGAGACACACACAGTAACTGTAATGGACTGTATTCATTCGGAGACACACACTGTAACTGTAATGAACTGTGTTCATTCGGAGACACACACTGTGACTGTAATGAATTGTGTTCATTCGGAGACACACACAGTAACTGTAATGGGCTGTGTTCATTCGGAGACACACTGTAACTGTAATGGACTGTGTTCATTCGGAGACACACACTGTAACTGTAATGGACTGTGAACATTAGGAGACACACACTGTAACTGTAATGGACAGTGTTCATTCTGAGACACACACTGTAACTGTAATGGGCTGTATTCATTTGGAGACACACTGTAACTGTAATGGACTGTGATCATTAGGAGACACACTGTAACTGTAATGGACTGTGTTCATTAGGAGATACACACCGTAACTGTAATGGACTGTGATCATTTGGAGACACACACTGTAACTGTAATGGACTGTATTCATTTGGAGACACACTGTAACTGTAATGGACTGTGATCTTTAGGAGACACACTGTAACTGTAATGAACTGTGTTCATTAGGAGACACACACCGTAACTGTAATGGACTGTGATCATTTGGAGACACACACTTCAACTGTAATGGACTGTGATCATTCGGAGACACACACTGTAACTGTAATGGACTGTGTTCATTCGGAGACACACACTGTAACTGTAATGGACTGTGTTCATTCGGAGACACACACTGTCACTGTAATGGACTGTGATCATTAGGAGACACACACTGTAACTGTAATGGACTGTGTTCATTCGGAGACAGACACTGTAACTGTAATGGACTGTGATCATTCGGAGACACACACTGTAACTGTAATGGACTGTGATCATTCGGAGACATACACTGTAACTGTAATGGACTGTGTTCATTCCGGTACACACACTGTAACTGTAATGGACTGTGTTCATTCGGAGACACACACAGTAACTGTAATGGACTGTATTCATTCAGAGACACACACTGTAACTGTAATGGACTGTGTTCATTCGGAGACACACACTGTAACTGTAATGAACTGTGTTCATTCGGAGACACACACTGTAACTGTAATGGACTGTGATCATTCGGAGACACACACTGTAACTGTAATGAACTGTGTTCATTCGGAGACACACACTGTGACTGTAATGAATTGTGTTCATTCGGAGACACACACAGTAACTGTAATGGGCTGTGTTCATTCGGAGACACACTGTAACTGTAATGGACTGTGTTCATTCGGAGACACACACTGTAACTGTAATGGACTGTGAACATTAGGAGACACACACTGTAACTGTAATGGACAGTGTTCATTCTGAGACACACACTGTAACTGTAATGGGCTGTATTCATTTGAAGACACACTGTAACTGTAATGGACTGTGATCATTAGGAGACACACTGTAACTGTAATGGTCTGTGTTCATTAGGAGATACACACCGTAACTGTAATGGACTGCGATCATTTGGAGACACACACTGTAACTGTAATGGACTGTGATCATTCGGAGACACACACAGTAACTGTAATGGACTGTGTTCATTCGGAGACACACACTGTAACTGTAATGGACTGTGTTCATTCGGAGACACACACTGTAACTGTAATGGACTGTGATCATTCGGAGACACACACTGTAACTGTAATGAACTGTGTTCATTCGGAGACACACACTGTAACTGTAATGGACTGTGATCATTCGGAGACACACACTGTAACTGTAATGAACTGTGTTCATTCGGAGACACACACTGTGACTGTAATAAATTGTGTTCATTCGGAGACACACACAGTAACTGTAATGGGCTGTGTTCATTCGGAGACACACTGTAACTGTAATGGACTGTGTTCATTCGGAGACACACACTGTAACTGTAATGGACTGTGATCATTCGGAGACACACACTGTAACTGTAATGTACTGTGTTCATTCGGAGACACACACTGTAACTGTAATGGACTGTGTTCATTCGGAGACACACACTGTCACTGTAATGGACTGTGATCATTAGGAGACACACACTGTAACTGTAATGGACTGTGTTCATTCGGAGACAGACACTGTAACTGTAATGGACTGTGATCATTCGGAGACACACACTGTAACTGTCATGGACTGTGATCATTCGGAGACATACACTGTAACTGTAATGGACTGTGTTCATTCGGAGACACACACTGTAACTGTAATGGACTGTGTTCATTCGGAGACACACACAGTAACTGTAATGGACTGTATTCATTCGGAGACACACACTGTAACTGTAATGGACTGTGTTCATTCGGAGACACACACTGTAACTGTAATGAACTGTGTTCATTCGGAGACACACACTGTAACTGTAATGGACTGTGATCATTCGGAGACACACACTGTAACTGTAATGAACTGTGTTCATTCGGAGACACACACTGTGACTGTAATGAATTGTGTTGATTCGGAGACACACACAGTAACTGTAATGGGCTGTGTTCATTCGGAGACACACTGTAACTGTAATGGACTGTGTTCATTCGGAGACACACACTGTAACTGTAATGGACTGTGAACATTAGGAGACACACACTGTAACTGTAATGGACAGTGTTCATTCTGAGACACACACTGTAACTGTAATGGGCTGTATTCATTTGGAGACACACTGTAACTGTAATGGACTGTGATCATTAGGAGACACACTGTAACTGTAATGGACTGTGTTCATTAGGAGATACACACCGTAACTGTAATGGACTGTGATCATTTGGAGACACACACTGTAACTGTAATGGACTGTGATCATTCGGAGACACACACTGTAACTGTAATGGACTGTGTTCATTCGGAGACACACACTGTAACTGTAATGGACTGTGTTCATTCGGAGACACACACTGTAACTGTAATGGACTGTGATCATTCGGAGACACACACTGTAACTGTAATGAACTGTGTTCATTCGGAGACACACACTGTAACTGTAATGGACTGTGATCATTCGGAGACACACACTGTAACTGTAATGAACTGTGTTCATTCGGAGACACACACTGTGACTGTAATGAATTGTGTTCATTCGGAGACACACACAGTAACTGTAATGGGCTGTGTTCATTCGGAGACACACTGTAACTGTAATGGACTGTGTTCATTCGGAGACACACACTGTAACTGTAATGGACTGTGAACATTAGGAGACACACACTGTAACTGTAATGGACAGTGTTCATTCTGAGACACACACTGTAACTGTAATGGGCTGTATTCATTTGGAGACACACTGTAACTGTAATGGACTGTGATCATTAGGAGACACACTGTAACTGTAATGGACTGTGTTCATTAGGAGATACACACCGTAACTGTAATGGACTGTGATCATTTGGAGACACACACTGTAACTGTAATGGACTGTGATCATTCGGAGACACACACTGTAACTGTAATGGACTGTGTTCATTCGGAGACACACACTGTAACTGTAATGGACTGTGTTCATTCGGAGACACACACTGTAACTGTAATGGACTGTGATCATTAGGAGACACACACTGTAACTGTAATGGACTGTGTTCATTCGGAGACAGACACTGTAACTGTAATGGACTGTGATCATTCGGAGACACACACTGTAACTGTAATGGACTGTGATCATTCGGAGACACACACTGTAACTGTAATGGACTGTGTTCATTCGGAGACACACACTGTAACTGTAATGGACTGTGATCATTAGGAGACACACACTGTAACTGTAATGGACTGTGTTCATTCGGAGACAGACACTGTAACTGTAATGGACTGTGATCATTCGGAGACACACACTGTAACTGTAATGGACTTTGATCATTCGGAGACATACACTGTAACTGTAATGGACTGTGTTCATTCGGAGACACACACTGTAACTGTAATAGACTGTGTTCATTCGGAGACACACACTGTAACTGTAATGGACTGTATTTATTCGGAGACACACACTGTAACTGTAATGGACTGTGTTCATTCGGAGACACACACTGTAACTGTAATGAACTGTGTTCATTCGGAGACACACACTGTAACTGTAATGGACTGTGATCATTCGGAGACACACACTGTAACTGTAATGAACTGTGTTCATTCGGAGACACACACTGTGACTGTAATGAATTGTGTTCATTCGGAGACACACACAGTAACTGTAATGGGCTGTGTTCATTCGGAGACACACTGTAACTGTAATGGACTGTGTTCATTCGGAGACACACACTGTAACTGTAATGGACTGTGAACATTAGGAGACACACACTGTAACTGTAATGGACAGTGTTCATTCTGAGACACACACTGTAACTGTAATGGGCTGTATTCATTTGGAGACACACTGTAACTGTAATGGACTGTGATCATTAGGAGACACACTGTAACTGTAATGGACTGTGTTCATTAGGAGATACACACCGTAACTGTAATGGACTGTGATCATTTGGAGACACACACTGTAACTGTAATGGACTGTGATCATTCGGAGACACACACTGTAACTGTAATGGACTGTGTTCATTCGGAGACACACACTGTAACTGTAATGGACTGTGTTCATTCGGAGACACACACTGTAACTGTAATGGACTGTGATCATTAGGGGACACACACTGTAACTGTAATGGACTGTGTTCATTCGGAGACAGACACTGTAACTGTAATGGACTGTGATCATTCGGAGACACACACTGTAACTGTAATGGACTGTGATCATTCGGAGACACACACTGTAACTGTAATGGACTGTGTTCATTCGGAGACACACACTGTAACTGTAATGGACGGTGATCATTAGGAGACACACACTGTAACTGTAATGGACTGTGTTCATTCGGAGACAGACACTGTAACTGTAATGGACTGTGATCATTCGGAGACACACACTGTAACTGTAATGAACTGTGATCATTCGGAGACACACACTGTAACTGTAATGGACTGTGTTCATTCGGAGACACACACTGTAACTGTAATGGACTGTGTTCATTCGGAGACACACACTGTACCTGTAATGGGCTGTGATAATTAGGAGACACACTGTAACTCTAATGGGCTGTGATCATTCGGAGACACGCACTGTAACTGTAATGGACTGTATTCATTCAGAGACACACTTTAACTGTAATGGACTGTGATCATTAGGAGACACACACTGCAAATGTAATGGACTGTGTTCATTCGGAGACACACACTGTAACTGTAATGGACTGTGATCATTCGGAGACACACACTGGAACTGTAATGGACTGTGATCATTCGGAGACACACAGTGTAACTGTAATGGACTGTGTTCATTCGGAGACACACACTGTAACTGTAATGGACTGTGATCATTCGGAAACACACACTGTAACTGTAATGAACTGTGTTCATTCGGAGACACACACTATGACTGTATTGGATTGTGTTCATTCAGAGACACATTCAGAAACTGTAATGGGCTGTGTTCATTCGGAGACACACACTGTAACTGTAATGGACTGTGTTCATTCGGAGACACACACTGTAACTGTGATGGACTGTGATCATTAGGAGACACACACTGTAACTGTAATGGACTGTGTTCATTCGGAGACACACACTGTAACTGTAATGGACTGTGATCATTCGGAGACACACACTGTATCTGTAATGGACTGTGTTCATTCGGAGACACACACTGTAACTGTAATGGGCTGTGATCATTTGGAGACACGCACTGTAACTGTAATGGACTGTGTTCATTCGGAAACACACACTGTAACTGTAATGGGCTGTCTTCATTCGGAGACACACACTGTAACTGTAATGGACTGTGTTCATTCGCAGACACACACTGTAACTGTAATGGACTGTGTTCATTCGGAGACACACACTGTAACTGTAATGGACTGTGTTCATCCGGAGACACACACTGTAACTGTAATGGGCTGTGTTCATTTGGAGACACACACTGTAACTGTAATGGACTGTGTTCATTCGGAGACACACACTGTAACTGTAATGGACTGTGATTATTAGGAGACACACACTGTAACTGTAATTGACTGTGTTCATTCGGAGACACACACTGTAACTGTAATGGACTGTGTTCATTAGGAGACACACACTGTAAATGTAATGGACTGTGATCATTCGGAGACACACACTGTAACTATAATGGACTGTGTTCATTCGGAGACACACAATGTAACTGTAATGGGCTGTGATCATTCGGAGACATGCACTGTAACTGTAATGGACTGTGTTCATTCGGAAACACACACTGTAACTGTAATGGGCTGTGTTCATTCGGAGACACACACTGTAACTGTAATGGAATGTGTTCATTCGGAGACACACACTGTAACAGTAATGGACTGTGATCATTAGGAGACACACACTGAAACTGTAATGGACTGTGATCATTAGGAGACACACACTGTAACTGTAATGGACTGTGTTCATTCGGATACACACACTGTAACTGTAATGGACTGTGATCATTCGGAGACACACACTGTAACTGTCATGAACTGTGTTCATTCGGAGACACACACTGTAACTGTAATGGACTGTGATCATTCGGAGACACACACTGTAACTGTAATGAACTGTGTTCATTCGGAGACACACACTGTGACTGTAATGAATTGTGTTCATTCGGAGACACACACAGTAACTGTAATGGGCTGTGTTCATTCGGAGACACACTCTGTAACTGTAATGGACTGTGTTCATTCGGAGACACACACTGTAACTGTAATGGACTGTGATCATTAGGAGACACACACTGTAACTGTAATGGACAGTGTTCATTCTGAGACACACACTGTAACTGTAATGGGCTTTATTCATTTGGAGACACACTGTAACTGTAATGGACTGTGATCATTAGGAGACACACTGTAACTGTAATGAACTGTGTTCATTAGGAGACACACACCGTAACTGTAATGGACTGTGATCATTTGGAGACACACACTTTAACTGTAATGGACTGTGATCATTCGGAGACACACACTGTAACTGTAATGGACTGTGTTCATTCGGAGACACACACTGTAACTGTGATTGGCTGTGTTCATTCGGAGACACACACTGTCACTGTAATGGACTGTGATCATTAGGAGACACACACTGTAACTGTAATGGACTGTGTTCATTCGGAGACAGACACTGTAACTGTAATGGACTGTGATCATTCGGAGACACACACTGTAACTGTAATGGACTGTGATCATTCGGAGACATACACTGTAACTGTAATGGACTGTGTTCATTCGGAGACACACACTGTAACTGTAATGGACTGTGTTCATTCGGAGACACACACTGTAACTGTAATGGACTGTATTCATTCGGAGACACACACTGTAACTGTAATGGACTGTGTTCATTCGGAGACACACACTGTGACTGTAATGAACTGTGTTCATTCGGAGACACACACTGTGACTGTAATGAATTGTGTTCATTCGGAGACACACACAGTAACTGTAATGGGCTGTGTTCATTCGGAGACACACTCTGTAACTGTAATGGACTGTGTTCATTCGGAGACACACACTGTAACTGTAATGGACTGTGATCATTAGGAGACACACACTGTAAGTGTAATGGACAGTGTTCATTCTGAGACACACACTGTAACTGTAATGGGCTGTATTCATTTGGAGACACACTGTAACTGTAATGGACTGTGATCATTAGGAGACACACTGTAACTGTAATGAACTGTGTTCATTAGGAGACACACACCGTAACTGTAATGGACTGTGATCAGTTGGAGACACACACTTTAACTGTAATGGACTGTGATCATTCGGAGACACACACTGTAACTGTAATGGACTGTGTTCATTCGGAGACACACACTGTAACTGTAATGGACTGTGTTCATTCGGAGACACACACTGTCACTGTAATGGACTGTTATCATTAGGAGACACACACTGTAACTGTAATGGACTGTGTTCATTCGGAGACAGACACTGTAACTGTAATGGACTGTGATCAGTCGGAGACACACACTGTAACTGTAATGGACTGTGATCATTCGGAGACATACACTGTAACTGTAATGGACTGTGTTCATTCGGAGACACACACTGTAACTGTAATGGACTGTATTCATTCGGAGACACACACTGTAACTGTAATGGACTGTGTTCATTCGGAGACACACACTGTAACTGTAATGAACTGTGTTCATTCGGAGACACACACTGTGACTGTAATGAATTGTGTTCTTTCGGAGACACACACAGTAACTGTAATGGGCTGTGTTCATTCGGAGACACACTGTAACTGTAATGGACTGTGTTCATTCGGAGACACACACTTTAACTGTAATGGACTGTGAACATTAGGAGACACACACTGTAACTGTAATGGACAGTGTTCATTCTGAGACACACACTGTAACTGTAATGGGCTGTATTCATTTGGAGACACACTGTAACTGTAATGGACTGTGATCATTAGGAGACACACTGTAACTGTAATGGACTGTGTTCATTAGGAGACACACACCGTAACTGTAATGGACTGTGATCATTTGGAGACACACACTGTAACTGTAATGGACTGTGATCATTCGGAGACACACACTGTAACTGTAATGGACTGTGTTCATTCGGAGACACACACTGTAACTGTAATGGACTGTGTTCATTCGGAGACACACACTGTAACTGTAATGGACTGTGATCATTAGGAGACACACACTGTAACTGTAATGGACTGTGTTCATTCGGAGACAGACACTGTAACTGTAATGGACTGTGATAATTCGGAGACACACACTGTAACTGTAATGGACTGTGATCATTCGGAGACACACACTGTAACTGTAATGGACTGTGTTCATTCGGAGACACACACTGTAACTGTAATGGACTGTGTTCATTCGGAGACACACACTGTAACTGTAATGGACTGTATTCATTCGGAGACACACACTGTAACTGTAATGGACTCTGTTCATTCGGAGACACACACTGTAACTGTAATGGACTGTGATTATTAGGAGACACACACTGTAACTGTAATGGACTGTGTTCATTAGGAGACACACACTGTAAATGTAATGGACTGTGATCATTCGGAGACACTAACTGTAACTGTAATGAACTGTGTTCATTCGGAGACACACACTGTGACTTTAATGGATTGTGTCCATTCGGATACACACACAGTAACTGTAATGGGCTGTGTTCATTCGGAGACACACACTGTAACTGTAATGGACTGTTTTCATTCGGAGACACACACTGTAACTGTAATGGACTGTGATCATTAGGAGACACACACTGTAACTGTAATGGACCGTGTTCATTCTGAGACACACACTGTAACTGTAATGGGCTGTATTCATTCGGAGAAACACTGTAACTGTAATGGACTGTGATCATTAGGAGACACACTGTAACTGTAATGGACTGTGATCATTCGGAGACACACACTGTAACTGTAATGGGCTGTGATCATTCGGAGACACACTGTAACTGTAATGGGCTGTGATCATTCGCAGACACGCACTGTAACTGTAATGGACTGTGTTCATTCGGAGACACACACTGTAACTGTAATGGACTGTGATCATTAGGAGACACACACTGTAACTGTAATGGACTGCGTTCATTCGGAGACACACATTGTAACTGTAATGGACTGTGATCATTCGGAGACACACACTGTAACTGTAATGGACTGTGATCATTCGGAGACACACACTGTAACTGTAATGGACTGTGTTCATTCGGTGACACACACTGTAACTGTAATGGACTGTGTTCATTCGGAGACACACACTGTAACTGTAATGGACTGTGATCATTCGGAGACACACACTGTAACGGTAATGAACTGTGTTCATTCAGAGACACACACTGTAACTGTAATGGACTGTGATCATTCGGAGACACACACTGTAACTGTAATGGACTGTGTTCATTCGGAGACACACACTGTAACTGTAATGGACTGTGTTCATTCGGAGACACACACTGTAACTGTACTGGACTGTGTTCATCCGGAGACACACACTGTAACTGTAATGGGCTGTGTTCATTCGGAGACACACACTGTAACTGTAATGGACTGTATTCATTCGGAGACACACACTGTAACTGTAATGGACTGTGATTATTAGGAGACACACACTGTAACTGTAATGGACTGTGTTCATTAGGAGACACACATTGTAAATGTAATGGACTGTGATCATTCGGAGACACACACTGTAACTGTAATGGACTGTGTTCATTCGGAGACACACAATGTAACTGTAATGGGCTGTGATCATTCGGAGACATGCACTGTAACTGTAATGGACTGTGTTCATTCGGAAACACACACTGTAACTGTATTGGGCTGTGTTCATTCGGAGACACACACTGTAACTGTAATGGACTGTGTTCATTCGGAGACACACACTGTAACTGTAATGGGCTGTGATCATTAGGAGACACACACTGTAACTGTAATGGACTGTGATCATTAGGAGACACACACTGTAACTGTAATGAACTGTGTTCATTCGGAGACACACACTGTGACTGTAATGGATTGTGTTCATTCGAAGACACACACAGTAACTGTAATGGGTTGTGTTCATTCGGAGACACACACTGTAACTGTAATGGACTGTGTTCTTTCGGAGACACACACTGTAACTGTAATGGACTGTGATCATTAGGAGACACACACTGTAACTGTAAAGGACAGTGTTCATTCTGAGACACACACCGTAACTGTAATGGGCTGTATTCATTCGGAGACACACTGTAAGTGTAATGGACTGTGATCATTAGGAGACACACTGTAAATGTAATGGACTGTGTTCATTAGGAGACACACACCGTAACTGTAATGGTCTGTGATCATTTGGAGACACACACTGTAACTGTAATTGTTGTGATCATTCGGAGACACACACTGTAACTGTAATGGGCTGTGATCATTAGGAGACACACTGTAACTGTAATGGGCTGTGATCATTCGGAGACACACACTGTAACTGTAATGGACTGTGTTCATTCGGAGACACACACTGTAACTGTAATGGACTGTGATCATTAGGAGACACACACTGTAACTGTAATGGACTGTGTTCATTCGGAGACACACACTGTAACTGTAATGGATCTGTGATCATTCGGAGACACACACTGTAACTGTAATGGACTGTGATCATTCGGAGACACACACTCTAACTGTAATGGACTGTGTTCATTCGGAAACACACACTGTAACTGTAATGGACAGTGTTCATTCGCAGACACACACTGTAACTGTAATGGACTGTATTCATTCGGAGTCACACACTGTAACTGTAATGGACTGTGTTCATTCGGAGACACACACTGTAACTGTAATGGACTGTGTTCATTCGGAGACACACACTGTAACTGAAATGGACTGTGTTAATCCGGAGACACACACTGTAACTGTAATGGGCTGTGTTCATTCGGAGACACACACTGTAACTGTAATGGACTGTGTTCATTCGGAGACACACATTGTAACTGTAATGGACTGTGATTATTAGGAGACACACACTGCAACTGCAATGGACTGTGTTCATTAGGAGACACACACTGTAAATTTAATGGACTGTGATCATCCGGAGGCACACACTGTAACTGTAATGGACTGTGTTCATTCGGAGACACACAATGTAACTGTAATGGGCTGTGATCATTCGGAGACATGCACTGTAATTGTAATGGACTGTGTTCATTCGGAAACACACACTGTAACTGTAATGGGCTGTGTTCATTCGGAGACACACACTGTAACTGTAATGGACTGTGTTCATTCGGAGACACACACTGTAACTGTAATGGACTGTGATCATTAGGAGACACACACTGTAACTGTAATGGACTGTGATCATTTGGAGACACACACTGTAACTGTAATGGACTGTGATCATTCGGAGACACACACTGTAACTGTAATGGACTGTGTTCATTCGGAGACACACACTGTAACTGTAATGGACTGTGTTCATTCGGAGACACACACTGTAACTGTAATGGACTGTGTTAATCCGGAGACACACACTGTAACTGTAATGGGCTGTCTTCATTCGGAGACACACACTGTAACTGTAATGGAATGTGATCATTCGGAGATACACACTGTAACTGTAATGAACTGTGTTCATTCGGAGACACAGACTGTAACTGTAATGGACTGTGATCATTCAGAGACACACACTGTAACTGTAATGGACTGTGTTCATTCGGAGACACACACTGTAACTGTAATGGGCTGTGATCATTCGGAGACACACACTGTAACTGTAATGGGCTGTGTTCATTCGGAGACACACACTGTAACTGTAATGGAATGTGTTCATTCGGAGACACACACTGTAACAGTAATGGACTGTGATCATTAGGAGACACACACTGTAACTGTAATGGACTGTGATCATTAGGAGACACACACTGTAACTGTAATGGACTGTGTTCATTCGGATACACACACTGTAACTGTAATGGACTGTGATCATTCGGAGACACACACTGTAACTGTAATGAACTGTGTTCATTCGGAGACACACACTGTAACTGTAATGGACTGTGATCATTCGGAGACACACACTGTAACTGTAATGAACTGTGTTCATTCGGAGACACACACTGTGACTGTAATGAATTGTGTTCATTCGGAGACACACACAGTAACTGTAATGGGCTGTGTTCATTCGGAGACACACTCTGTAACTGTAATGGACTGGGTTCATTCGGAGACACACACTGTAACTGTAATGGACTGTGATCATTAGGAGACACACACTGTAACTGTAATGGACAGTGTTCATTCTGAGACACACACTGTAACTGTAATGGGCTTTATTCATTTGGAGACACACTGTAACTGTAATGGACTGTGATCATTAGGAGACACACTGTAACTGTAATGAACTGTGTTCATTAGGAGACACACACCGTAACTGTAATGGACTGTGATCATTTGGAGACACACACTTTAACTGTAATGGACTGTGATCATTCGGAGACACACACTGTAACTGTAATGGACTGTGTTCATTCGGAGACACACACTGTAACTGTGATGGACTGTGTTCATTCGGAGACACACACTGTCACTGTAATGGACTGTGATCATTAGGAGACACACACTGTAACTGTAATGGACTGTGTTCATTCGGAGACAGACACTGTAACTGTAATGGACTGTGATCATTCGGAGACACACACTGTAACTGTAATGGACTGTGATCATTCGGAGACATACACTGTAACTGTAATGGACTGTGTTCATTCGGAGACACACACTGTAACTGTAATGGACTGTGTTCATTCGGAGACACACACTGTAACTGTAATGGACTGTATTCATTCGGAGACACACACTGTAACTGTAATGGACTGTGTTCATTCGGAGACACACACTGTGACTGTAATGAACTGTGTTCATTCGGAGACACACACTGTGACTGTAATGAATTGTGTTCATTCGGAGACACACACAGTAACTGTAATGGGCTGTGTTCATTCGGAGACACACTCTGTAACTGTAATGGACTGTGTTCATTCGGAGACACACACTGTAACTGTAATGGACTGTGATCATTAGGAGACACACACTGTAAGTGTAATGGACAGTGTTCATTCTGAGACACACACTGTAACTATAATGGGCTGTATTCATTTGGAGACACACTGTAACTGTAATGGACTGTGATCATTAGGAGACACACTGTAACTGTAATGAACTGTGTTCATTAGGAGACACACACCGTAACTGTAATGGACTGTGATCAGTTGGAGACACACACTTTAACTGTAATGGACTGTGATCATTCGGAGACACACACTGTAACTGTAATGGACTGTGTTCATTCGGAGACACACACTGTAACTGTAATGGACTGTGTTCATTCGGAGACACACACTGTCACTGTAATGGACTGTTATCATTAGGAGACACACACTGTAACTGTAATGGACTGTGTTCATTCGGAGACAGACACTGTAACTGTAATGGACTGTGATCAGTCGGAGACACACACTGTAACTGTAATGGACTGTGATCATTCGGAGACATACACTGTAACTGTAATGGACTGTGTTCATTCGGAGACACACACTGTAACTGTAATGGACTGTATTCATTCGGAGACACACACTGTAACTGTAATGGACTGTGTTCATTCGGAGACACACACTGTAACTGTAATGAACTGTGTTCATTCGGAGACACACACTGTGACTGTAATGAATTGTGTTCTTTCGGAGACACACACAGTAACTGTAATGGGCTGTGTTCATTCGGAGACACACTGTAACTGTAATGGACTGTGTTCATTCGGAGACACACACTTTAACTGTAATGGACTGTGAACATTAGGAGACACACACTGTAACTGTAATGGACAGTGTTCATTCTGAGACACACACTGTAACTGTAATGGGCTGTATTCATTTGGAGACACACTGTAACTGTAATGGACTGTGATCATTAGGAGACACACTGTAACTGTAATGGACTGTGTTCATTAGGAGACACACACCGTAACTGTAATGGACTGTGATCATTTGGAGACACACACTGTAACTGTAATGGACTGTGATCATTCGGAGACACACACTGTAACTGTAATGGACTGTGTTCATTCGGAGACACACACTGTAACTGTAATGGACTGTGTTCATTCGGAGACACACACTGTAACTGTAATGGACTGTGATCATTAGGAGACACACACTGTAACTGTAATGGACTGTGTTCATTCGGAGACAGACACTGTAACTGTAATGGACTGTGATCATTCGGAGACACACACTGTAACTGTAATGGACTGTGATCATTCGGAGACACACACTGTAACTGTAATGGACTGTGTTCATTCGGAGACACACACTGTAACTGTAATGGACTGTGTTCATTCGGAGACACACACTGTAACTGTAATGGACTGTATTCATTCGGAGACACACACTGTAACTGTAATGGACTCTGTTCATTCGGAGACACACACTGTAACTGTAATGGACTGTGATTATTAGGAGACACACACTGTAACTGTAATGGACTGTGTTCATTAGGAGACACACACTGTAAATGTAATGGACTGTGATCATTCGGAGACACTAACTGTAACTGTAATGAACTGTGTTCATTCGGAGACACACACTGTGACTTTAATGGATTGTGTCCATTCGGATACACACACAGTAACTGTAATGGGCTGTGTTCATTCGGAGACACACACTGTAACTGTAATGGACTGTTTTCATTCGGAGACACACACTGTAACTGTAATGGACTGTGATCATTAGGAGACACACACTGTAACTGTAATGGACCGTGTTCATTCTGAGACACACACTGTAACTGTAATGGGCTGTATTCATTCGGAGAAACACTGTAACTGTAATGGACTGTGATCATTAGGAGACACACTGTAACTGTAATGGACTGTGATCATTCGGAGACACACACTGTAACTGTAATGGGCTGTGATCATTCGGAGACACACTGTAACTGTAATGGGCTGTGATCATTCGCAGACACGCACTGTAACTGTAATGGACTGTGTTCATTCGGAGACACACACTGTAACTGTAATGGACTGTGATCATTAGGAGACACACACTGTAACTGTAATGGACTGCGTTCATTCGGAGACACACATTGTAACTGTAATGGACTGTGATCATTCGGAGACACACACTGTAACTGTAATGGACTGTGATCATTCGGAGACACACACTGTAACTGTAATGGACTGTGTTCATTCGGTGACACACACTGTAACTGTAATGGACTGTGTTCATTCGGAGACACACACTGTAACTGTAATGGACTGTGATCATTCGGAGACACACACTGTAACGGTAATGAACTGTGTTCATTCAGAGACACACACTGTAACTGTAATGGACTGTGATCATTCGGAGACACACACTGTAACTGTAATGGACTGTGTTCATTCGGAGACACACACTGTAACTGTAATGGACTGTGTTCATTCGGAGACACACACTGTAACTGTACTGGACTGTGTTCATCCGGAGACACACACTGTAACTGTAATGGGCTGTGTTCATTCGGAGACACACACTGTAACTGTAATGGACTGTGTTCATTCGGAGACACACACTGTAACTGTAATGGACTGTGATTATTAGGAGACACACACTGTAACTGTAATGGACTGTGTTCATTAGGAGACACACATTGTAAATGTAATGGACTGTGATCATTCGGAGACACACACTGTAACTGTAATGGACTGTGTTCATTCGGAGACACACAATGTAACTGTAATGGGCTGTGATCATTCGGAGACATGCACTGTAACTGTAATGGACTGTGTTCATTCGGAAACACACACTGTAACTGTATTGGGCTGTGTTCATTCGGAGACACACACTGTAACTGTAATGGACTGTGTTCATTCGGAGACACACACTGTAACTGTAATGGACTGTGATCATTAGGAGACACACACTGTAACTGTAATGGACTGTGATCATTAGGAGACACACACTGTAACTGTAATGAACTGTGTTCATTCGGAGACACACACTGTGACTGTAATGGATTGTGTTCATTCGGAGACACACACAGTAACTGTAATGGGTTGTGTTCATTCGGAGACACACACTGTAACTGTAATGGACTGTGTTCTTTCGGAGACACACACTGTAACTGTAATGGACTGTGATCATTAGGAGACACACACTGTAACTGTAAAGGACAGTGTTCATTCTGAGACACACACCGTAACTGTAATGGGCTGTATTCATTCGGAGACACACTGTAAGTGTAATGGACTGTGATCATTAGGAGACACACTGTAAATGTAATGGACTCTGTTCATTAGGAGACACACACCGTAACTGTAATGGTCTGTGATCATTTGGAGACACACACTGTAACTGTAATTGTTGTGATCATTCGGAGACACACACTGTAACTGTAATGGGCTGTGATCATTAGGAGACACACTGTAACTGTAATGGGCTGTGATCATTCGGAGACACACACTGTAACTGTAATGGACTGTGTTCATTCGGAGACACACACTGTAACTGTAATGGACTGTGATCATTAGGAGACACACACTGTAACTGTAATGGACTGTGTTCATTCGGAGACACACACTGTAACTGTAATGGATCTGTGATCATTCGGAGACACACACTGTAACTGTAATGGACTGTGATCATTCGGAGACACACACTCTAACTGTAATGGACTGTGTTCATTCGGAAACACACACTGTAACTGTAATGGACAGTGTTCATTCGGAGACACACACTGTAACTGTAATGGACTGTATTCATTCGGAGTCACACACTGTAACTGTAATGGACTGTGTTCATTCGGAGACACACACTGTAACTGTAATGGACTGTGTTCATTCGGAGACACACACTGTAACTGAAATGGACTGTGTTAATCCGGAGACACACACTGTAACTGTAATGGGCTGTGTTCATTCGGAGACACACACTGTAACTGTAATGGACTGTGTTCATTCGGAGACACACATTGTAACTGTAATGGACTGTGATTATTAGGAGACACACACTGCAACTGCAATGGACTGTGTTCATTAGGAGACACACACTGTAAATTTAATGGACTGTGATCATCCGGAGGCACACACTGTAACTGTAATGGACTGTGTTCATTCGGAGACACACAATGTAACTGTAATGGGCTGTGATCATTCGGAGACATGCACTGTAATTGTAATGGACTGTGTTCATTCGGAAACACACACTGTAACTGTAATGGACTGTGATCATTAGGAGACACACACTGTAAGTGTAATGGACAGTGTTCATTCTGAGACACACACTGTAACTATAATGGGCTGTATTCATTTGGAGACACACTGTAACTGTAATGGACTGTGATCATTAGGAGACACACTGTAACTGTAATGAACTGTGTTCATTAGGAGACACACACCGTAACTGTAATGGACTGTGATCAGTTGGAGACACACACTTTAACTGTAATGGACTGTGATCATTCGGAGACACACACTGTAACTGTAATGGACTGTGTTCATTCGGAGACACACACTGTAACTGTAATGGACTGTGTTCATTCGGAGACACACACTGTCACTGTAATGGACTGTTATCATTAGGAGACACACACTGTAACTGTAATGGACTGTGTTCATTCGGAGACAGACACTGTAACTGTAATGGACTGTGATCAGTCGGAGACACACACTGTAACTGTAATGGACTGTGATCATTCGGAGACATACACTGTAACTGTAATGGACTGTGTTCATTCGGAGACACACACTGTAACTGTAATGGACTGTATTCATTCGGAGACACACACTGTAACTGTAATGGACTGTGTTCATTCGGAGACACACACTGTAACTGTAATGAACTGTGTTCATTCGGAGACACACACTGTGACTGTAATGAATTGTGTTCTTTCGGAGACACACACAGTAACTGTAATGGGCTGTGTTCATTCGGAGACACACTGTAACTGTAATGGACTGTGTTCATTCGGAGACACACACTTTAACTGTAATGGACTGTGAACATTAGGAGACACACACTGTAACTGTAATGGACAGTGTTCATTCTGAGACACACACTGTAACTGTAATGGGCTGTATTCATTTGGAGACACACTGTAACTGTAATGGACTGTGATCATTAGGAGACACACTGTAACTGTAATGGACTGTGTTCATTAGGAGACACACACCGTAACTGTAATGGACTGTGATCATTTGGAGACACACACTGTAACTGTAATGGACTGTGATCATTCGGAGACACACACTGTAACTGTAATGGACTGTGTTCATTCGGAGACACACACTGTAACTGTAATGGACTGTGTTCATTCGGAGACACACACTGTAACTGTAATGGACTGTGATCATTAGGAGACACACACTGTAACTGTAATGGACTGTGTTCATTCGGAGACAGACACTGTAACTGTAATGGACTGTGATCATTCGGAGACACACACTGTAACTGTAATGGACTGTGATCATTCGGAGACACACACTGTAACTGTAATGGACTGTGTTCATTCGGAGACACACACTGTAACTGTAATGGACTGTGTTCATTCGGAGACACACACTGTAACTGTAATGGACTGTATTCATTCGGAGACACACACTGTAACTGTAATGGACTCTGTTCATTCGGAGACACACACTGTAACTGTAATGGACTGTGATTATTAGGAGACACACACTGTAACTGTAATGGACTGTGTTCATTAGGAGACACACACTGTAAATGTAATGGACTGTGATCATTCGGAGACACTAACTGTAACTGTAATGAACTGTGTTCATTCGGAGACACACACTGTGACTTTAATGGATTGTGTCCATTCGGATACACACACAGTAACTGTAATGGGCTGTGTTCATTCGGAGACACACACTGTAACTGTAATGGACTGTTTTCATTCGGAGACACACACTGTAACTGTAATGGACTGTGATCATTAGGAGACACACACTGTAACTGTAATGGACCGTGTTCATTCTGAGACACACACTGTAACTGTAATGGGCTGTATTCATTCGGAGAAACACTGTAACTGTAATGGACTGTGATCATTAGGAGACACACTGTAACTGTAATGGACTGTGATCATTCGGAGACACACACTGTAACTGTAATGGGCTGTGATCATTCGGAGACACACTGTAACTGTAATGGGCTGTGATCATTCGCAGACACGCACTGTAACTGTAATGGACTGTGTTCATTCGGAGACACACACTGTAACTGTAATGGACTGTGATCATTAGGAGACACACACTGTAACTGTAATGGACTGCGTTCATTCGGAGACACACATTGTAACTGTAATGGACTGTGATCATTCGGAGACACACACTGTAACTGTAATGGACTGTGATCATTCGGAGACACACACTGTAACTGTAATGGACTGTGTTCATTCGGTGACACACACTGTAACTGTAATGGACTGTGTTCATTCGGAGACACACACTGTAACTGTAATGGACTGTGATCATTCGGAGACACACACTGTAACGGTAATGAACTGTGTTCATTCAGAGACACACACTGTAACTGTAATGGACTGTGATCATTCGGAGACACACACTGTAACTGTAATGGACTGTGTTCATTCGGAGACACACACTGTAACTGTAATGGACTGTGTTCATTCGGAGACACACACTGTAACTGTACTGGACTGTGTTCATCCGGAGACACACACTGTAACTGTAATGGGCTGTGTTCATTCGGAGACACACACTGTAACTGTAATGGACTGTGTTCATTCGGAGACACACACTGTAACTGTAATGGACTGTGATTATTAGGAGACACACACTGTAACTGTAATGGACTGTGTTCATTAGGAGACACACATTGTAAATGTAATGGACTGTGATCATTCGGAGACACACACTGTAACTGTAATGGACTGTGTTCATTCGGAGACACACAATGTAACTGTAATGGGCTGTGATCATTCGGAGACATGCACTGTAACTGTAATGGACTGTGTTCATTCGGAAACACACACTGTAACTGTATTGGGCTGTGTTCATTCGGAGACACACACTGTAACTGTAATGGACTGTGTTCATTCGGAGACACACACTGTAACTGTAATGGACTGTGATCATTAGGAGACACACACTGTAACTGTAATGGACTGTGATCATTAGGAGACACACACTGTAACTGTAATGAACTGTGTTCATTCGGAGACACACACTGTGACTGTAATGGATTGTGTTCATTCGGAGACACACACAGTAACTGTAATGGGTTGTGTTCATTCGGAGACACACACTGTAACTGTAATGGACTGTGTTCTTTCGGAGACACACACTGTAACTGTAATGGACTGTGATCATTAGGAGACACACACTGTAACTGTAAAGGACAGTGTTCATTCTGAGACACACACCGTAACTGTAATGGGCTGTATTCATTCGGAGACACACTGTAAGTGTAATGGACTGTGATCATTAGGAGACACACTGTAAATGTAATGGACTCTGTTCATTAGGAGACACACACCGTAACTGTAATGGTCTGTGATCATTTGGAGACACACACTGTAACTGTAATTGTTGTGATCATTCGGAGACACACACTGTAACTGTAATGGGCTGTGATCATTAGGAGACACACTGTAACTGTAATGGGCTGTGATCATTCGGAGACACACACTGTAACTGTAATGGACTGTGTTCATTCGGAGACACACACTGTAACTGTAATGGACTGTGATCATTAGGAGACACACACTGTAACTGTAATGGACTGTGTTCATTCGGAGACACACACTGTAACTGTAATGGATCTGTGATCATTCGGAGACACACACTGTAACTGTAATGGACTGTGATCATTCGGAGACACACACTCTAACTGTAATGGACTGTGTTCATTCGGAAACACACACTGTAACTGTAATGGACAGTGTTCATTCGGAGACACACACTGTAACTGTAATGGACTGTATTCATTCGGAGTCACACACTGTAACTGTAATGGACTGTGTTCATTCGGAGACACACACTGTAACTGTAATGGACTGTGTTCATTCGGAGACACACACTGTAACTGAAATGGACTGTGTTAATCCGGAGACACACACTGTAACTGTAATGGGCTGTGTTCATTCGGAGACACACACTGTAACTGTAATGGACTGTGTTCATTCGGAGACACACATTGTAACTGTAATGGACTGTGATTATTAGGAGACACACACTGCAACTGCAATGGACTGTGTTCATTAGGAGACACACACTGTAAATTTAATGGACTGTGATCATCCGGAGGCACACACTGTAACTGTAATGGACTGTGTTCATTCGGAGACACACAATGTAACTGTAATGGGCTGTGATCATTCGGAGACATGCACTGTAATTGTAATGGACTGTGTTCATTCGGAAACACACACTGTAACTGTAATGGGCTGTGTTCATTCGGAGACACACACTGTAACTGTAATGGACTGTGTTCATTCGGAGACACACACTGTAACTGTAATGGACTGTGATCATTAGGAGACACACACTGTAACTGTAATGGACTGTGATCATTTGGAGACACACACTGTAACTGTAATGGACTGTGATCATTCGGAGACACACACTGTAACTGTAATGGACTGTGTTCATTCGGAGACACACACTGTAACTGTAATGGACTGTGTTCATTCGGAGACACACACTGTAACTGTAATGGACTGTGTTAATCCGGAGACACACACTGTAACTGTAATGGGCTGTGTTCATTCGGAGACACACACTGTAACTGTAATGGAATGTGATCATTCGGAGATACACACTGTAACTGTAATGAACTGTGTTCATTCGGAGACACAGACTGTAACTGTAATGGACTGTGATCATTCAGAGACACACACTGTAACTGTAATGGACTGTGTTCATTCGGAGACACACACTGTAACTGTAATGGGCTGTGATCATTCGGAGACACACACTGTAACTGTAATGGACTGTATTCATTCGGAAACACACACTGTAACTGTAATGGGCTGTGTTGATTCGGAGACACACACTGTAACTGTAATGGACTGTGTTCATTCGGAGCCACACACTGTAACTGCAATGGACTGTGTTCATCCGGAGACACACACTGTAACTGTAATGGGCTGTGTTCATTCGGAGACACACACTGTAACTGTAATGGACTGTGTTCATTCGGAGACACACACTGTAACTGTAATGGACTGTGATCATTAGAAGACACACACTGTAACTGTAATGGACTGTGTTAATTAGGAGACACACACTGTAACTGTAATGGGCTGTGATCATTCGGAGACATGCACTGTAACTGTAATGGACTGTGTTCATTCGGAAACACACACTGTAACTGTAATGGGCTGAATTCATTCGGAGACACACACTGTAACTGTAATGGACTGTGTTCATTCGTAGACACACACTGTGACTGTAATGGATTGTGTTCATTCAGAGACACACACTGTAACTGTAATGGGCTGTGATCAATAGGAGACACACTGTAACTGTAATGGGCTGTGATCATTCGGAGACACGCACTGTAACTGTAATGGACTGTGTTCATTAGGAGACTCACACTGTAACTGTAATGGGCTGTGATCATTAGGAGACACACTGTAACTGTAATGGGCTGTGATCATTCGGAGATACGCACTGTAACTAATGGACTGTATTCATTCGGAGACACACTGTAACTGTAATGGACTGTGATCATTAGGAGACACACACGGTAACTGTAATGGACTGTGATCATTCGGAGACACACACTGTAACTGTAATGGACTGTGTTCATTCGGAGACACACACTGTAACTGTAATGGACGGTGATCATTAGGAGACACACACTGTAACTGTAATGGACTGTGTTCATTCGGAGACACACACTGTAACTGTAATGGACTGTGATCATTCGGAGACACACACTGTAACTGTAATGGACTGTGATCATTCGGAGACACACACTGTAACTGTAATGGACTGTGTTCATTCGGAGACACACACTGTAACTGTAATGGACTGTGTTCATTCGGAGACACACACTGAAACTGCAATGGACTGTATTCATTCGCAGACACACACTGTAACTGTAATGGACTGTGATCATTCGGAGACACACACAGTAACTGTAATGAACTGTGTTCATTCGGAGACACACACTATAACTGTAATGGACTGTGATCATTCGGAGACACACACTGTAACTGTAATGAACTGTGTTCATTCGGAGACACACACTGTGACTGTAAAGGATTGTGTTCATTCGGAGACACACACAGTAACTGTAATGGGCAGTGTTCATTCGGAGACACACACTGTATCTGTAATGGACTGTGTTCATTCGGAGACACACACTGTAACTGTAATGGACTGTGATTATTAGGAGACACACACTGTAACTGTAATGAACTGTGTTCTTTCGGAGACACACACTGTAACTGTAATGGACTGGGATCATTCGGAGACACACACTGTAACTGTAATGGACTGTGTTCATTCGGAGACACACACTGTAACTGTAATGGGCTGTGATCATTCGGAGACACGCACTGTAACTGTAATGGACTGTGTTCATTCGGAAACACACACTGTAACTGTAATGGACTGTGTTCATTCGGAGACACACACTGTAACTGTAATGGACTGTGATCATTCGGAGACACACACTGTAACTGTAATGGACTGTGATCATTCGGAGACACACACTGTAACTGTAATGGACTGTGTTCATTCGGAGACACACACTGTAACTGTAATGGACTGTATTCATTCGGAGACACACACTGTAACTGTAATGGACTGTATTCATTCGGAGACACACACTGTAACTGTAATGGACTGTGATCATTCGGAGACACACACAGTAACTGTAATGAACTGTGTTCATTCGGAGACACACACTATAACTGTAATCGACTGTGATCATTCGGAGACACACACTGTAACTGTAATGAACTGTGTTCATTCGGAGACACACACTGTGAATGTAATGGATTGTGTTCATTCGGAGACACACACAGTAACTGTAATGGGCAGTGTTCATTCGGAGACACACACTGTAACTGTAATGGACTGTGTTCATTCGGAGACACACACTGTAACTGTAATGGACGATGATTATTAGGAGACACACACTGTAACTGTAATGGACTGTGTTCTTTCGGAGACACACACTGTAACTGTAATGGACTGTGTTCATTCGGAGACACACACTGTAACTGTAATGGACGATGATTATTAGGAGACACACACTGTAACTGTAATGGACTGTGTTCTTTCGGAGACACACACTGTAACTGTAATGGACTGTGATCATTCGGAGACACACACTTTAACTGTAATGGACTGTGTTCATTCGGAGACACACACTGTAACTGTAATGGGCTGTGATCATTCGGAGACACGCACTGTAACTGTAATGGACTGTGTTCATTCGTAAACACACACTGTAACTGTAATGGGCTGTGTTCATTCGGAGACACACACTGTAACTGTAATGGACTGTGTTCATTCGGAGACACACACTGTAACTGTAATGGACTGTGTTCATTCGGAGACACACACTGTAACTGTAATGGACTGTGTTCATCCGGAGACACACACTGTAACTGTAATGGACTGTGTTCATTCGGAGACACACACTGTAACTGTAATGGACTGTGTTCATTCGGAGACACGCACTGTAACTGTAATGGACTGTGATCATTAGGAGACACACACTGTAACTGTAATGGACTGTGTTCATTAGGAGACACACACTGTAACTGTAATGGACTGTGATCATTCGAAGACACACATTGTAACTGTGATGGACTGTGATCATTAGGAGACACACACTGTAACTGTAATGGACTGTGTTCATTCGGAGACACACACAGTAACTGTAATGGGCAGTGTTCATTCGGAGACACACACTGTAACTGTAATGGACTGTGTTCATTCGGAGACACACACTGTAACTGTAATGGACGATGATTATTAGGAGACACACACTGTAACTGTAATGGACTGTGTTCTTTCGGAGACACACACTGTAACTGTAATGGACTGTGATCATTCGGAGACACACACTTTAACTGTAATGGACTGTGTTCATTCGGAGACACACACTGTAACTGTAATGGGCTGTGATCATTCGGAGACACGCACTGTAACTGTAATGGACTGTGTTCATTCGTAAACACACACTGTAACTGTAATGGGCTGTGTTCATTCGGAGACACACACTGTAACTGTAATGGACTGTGTTCATTCGGAGACACACACTGTAACTGTAATGGACTGTGTTCATTCGGAGACACACACTGTAACTGTAATGGACTGTGTTCATCCGGAGACACACACTGTAACTGTAATGGACTGTGTTCATTCGGAGACACACACTGTAACTGTAATGGACTGTGTTCATTCGGAGACACGCACTGTAACTGTAATGGACTGTGATCATTAGGAGACACACACTGTAACTGTAATGGACTGTATTCATTAAAGACACACACTGTAACTGTAATGGACTGTGATCATTCGAAGACACACATTGTAACTGTGATGGACTGTGATCATTAGGAGACACACACTGTAACTGTAATGGACTGTGTTCATTCGGAGACACACACTGTAACTGTAATGGACTGTGATCATTCGGAGACACACACTGTAACTGTAATGGACTGTGTTCATTCGGAGACACACACTGTAACTGTAATGGGCTGTGATCATTTGGAGACACGCACTGTAACTGTAATGGACTGTGTTCATTCGGAAACACACACTGTAACTGTAATGGGCTGTCTTCATTCGGAGACACACACAGTAACTGTAATGGACTGTGTTCATTCGGAGACACACACTGTAACTGTAATGGGCTGTGATCATTTGGAGACACGCACTGTAACTGTAATGGACTGTGTTCATTCGGAAACACACACTGTAACTGTAATGGGCTGTCTTCATTCGGAGACACACACAGTAACTGTAATGGACTGTGTTCATTCGGAGACACACACTGTAACTGTAATGGACTGTGTTCATTAGGAGACACACACTGTAACTGTAATGGACTGTGATCATTCGGAGACACACATTGTAACTGTGATGGACTGTGATCATTAGGAGACACACACTGTAACTGTAATGGACTGTGTTCATTCGGAGACACACACTGTAACTGTAATGGACTGTGATCATTCGGAGACACACACTGTAACTGTAATGGACTGTGTTCATTCGGAGACACACACTGTAACTGTAATGGGCTGTGATCATTTGGAGACACGCACTGTAACTGTAATGGACTGTGTTCATTCGGAAACACACACTGTAACTGTAATGGGCTGTCTTCATTCGGAGACACACACAGTAACTGTAATGGACTGTGTTCATTCGGAGACACACACTGTAACTGTAATGGACTGTGTTCATTCGGAGACACACACTGTAACTGTAATGGACTGAGTTCATCCGGAGACACACACTGTAACTGTAATGGGCTGTGTTCATTTGGAGACACGCACTGTAACTGTAATGGACTGTATTCATTCAGAGACACACTTTAACTGTAATGGACTGTGATCATTAGGAGACACACAGTGCAACTGTAATGGACTGTGTTCATTCGGAGACACACACTGTAACTGTAATGGACTGTGATCATTCGGAGACACACACTGTAACTGTAATGGACTGTGTTCATTCGGAGACACACACTGTAACTGTAATGGGCTGTGATCATTTGGAGACGCGCACTGTAACTGTAATGGACTGTGTTCATTCGGAAACACACACTGTAACTGTAATGGACTGTGTTCATTCGGAGACACCCACTGTAACTGTAATGGACTGTGTTCATCCGGAGACACACACTGTAACTGTAATGGACTGTGTTCATTCGGAGACACACACTGTAACTGTAATGGACTGTGTTCATTCGGAGACACGCACTGTAACTGTAATGGACTGTGATCATTAGGAGACACACACTGTAACTGTAATGGACTGTGTTCATTAGGAGACACACACTGTAACTGTAATGGACTGTGATCATTAGGAGACACACACTGTAACTGTAATGGACTGTGTTCATTAGGAGACACACACTGTAACTGTAATGGACTGTGATCATTCGGAGACACACATTGTAACTGTGATGGACTGTGATCATTAGGAGACACACACTGTAACTGTAATGGACTGTGTTCAGTCGGAGACACACACTGTAACTGTAATGGACTGTGATCATTCGGAGACACACACTGTAACTGTAATGGACTGTGTTCATTCGGAGACACACACTGTAACTGTAATGGGCTGTGATCATTTGGAGACACGCACTGTAACTGTAATGGACTGTGTTCATTCGGAAACACACACTGTAACTGTAATGGGCTGTCTTCATTCGGAGACACACACTGTAACTGTAATGGACTGTGTTCATTCGGAGACACACACTGTAACTGTAATGGACTGTGTTCATTCGGAGACACACACTGTAACTGTAATGGACTGAGTTCATCCGGAGACACACACTGTAACTGTAATGGGCTGTGTTCATTTGGAGACACGCACTGTAACTGTAATGGACTGTATTCATTCAGAGACACACTTTAACTGTAATGGACTGTGATCATTAGGAGACACACACTGCAACTGTAATGGACTGTGTTCATTCGGAGACACACACTGTAACTGTAATGGACTGTGATCATCCGGAGGCACACACTGTAACTGTAATGGGCTGTGATAATTAGGAGACACACTGTAACTCTAATGGGCTGTGATCATTCGGAGACACGCACTGTAACTGTAATGGACTGTATTCATTCAGAGACACACTTTAACTGTAATGGACTGTGATCATTAGGAGACACACACTGCAACTGTAATGGACTGTGTTCATTCGGAGACACACACTGTAACTGTAATGGACTGTGATCATTCGGAGACACACACTGGAACTGTAATGGACTGTGATCATTCGGAGACACACAGTGTAACTGTAATGGACTGTGTTCATTCGGAGACACACACTGTAACTGTAATGGACTGTGATCATTCGGAAACACACACTGTAACTGTAATGAACTGTGTTCATTCGGAGACACACACTATGACTGTAATGGATTGTGTTCATTCAGAGACACATACAGAAACTGTAATGGGCTGTGTTCATTCGGAGACACACACTGTAACTGTAATGGACTGTGTTCATTCGGAGACACACACTGTAACTGTGATGGACTGTGATCATTAGGAGACACACACTGTAACTGTAATGGACTGTGTTCATTCGGAGACACACACTGTAACTGTAATGGACTGTGATCATTCGGAGACACACACTGTAACTGTAATGGACTGTGTTCATTCGGAGACACACACTGTAACTGTAATGGGCTGTGATCATTTGGAGACACGCACTGTAACTGTAATGGACTGTGTTCATTCGGAAACACACACTGTAACTGTAATGGGCTGTCTTCATTCGGAGACACACACAGTAACTGTAATGGACTGTGTTCATTCGGAGACACACACTGTAACTGTAATGGACTGTGTTCATTCGGAGACACACACTGTAACTGTAATGGACTGAGTTCATCCGGAGACACACACTGTAACTGTAATGGGCTGTGTTCATTTGGAGACACGCACTGTAACTGTAATGGACTGTATTCATTCAGAGACACACTTTAACTGTAATGGACTGTGATCATTAGGAGACACACAGTGCAACTGTAATGGACTGTGTTCATTCGGAGACACACACTGTAACTGTAATGGACTGTGATCATTCGGAGACACACACTGTAACTGTAATGGACTGTGTTCATTCGGAGACACACACTGTAACTGTAATGGGCTGTGATCATTTGGAGACGCGCACTGTAACTGTAATGGACTGTGTTCATTCGGAAACACACACTGTAACTGTAATGGACTGTGTTCATTCGGAGACACCCACTGTAACTGTAATGGACTGTGTTCATCCGGAGACACACACTGTAACTGTAATGGACTGTGTTCATTCGGAGACACACACTGTAACTGTAATGGACTGTGTTCATTCGGAGACACGCACTGTAACTGTAATGGACTGTGATCATTAGGAGACACACACTGTAACTGTAATGGACTGTGTTCATTAGGAGACACACACTGTAACTGTAATGGACTGTGATCATTAGGAGACACACACTGTAACTGTAATGGACTGTGTTCATTAGGAGACACACACTGTAACTGTAATGGACTGTGATCATTCGGAGACACACATTGTAACTGTGATGGACTGTGATCATTAGGAGACACACACTGTAACTGTAATGGACTGTGTTCAGTCGGAGACACACACTGTAACTGTAATGGACTGTGATCATTCGGAGACACACACTGTAACTGTAATGGACTGTGTTCATTCGGAGACACACACTGTAACTGTAATGGGCTGTGATCATTTGGAGACACGCACTGTAACTGTAATGGACTGTGTTCATTCGGAAACACACACTGTAACTGTAATGGGCTGTCTTCATTCGGAGACACACACTGTAACTGTAATGGACTGTGTTCATTCGGAGACACACACTGTAACTGTAATGGACTGTGTTCATTCGGAGACACACACTGTAACTGTAATGGACTGAGTTCATCCGGAGACACACACTGTAACTGTAATGGGCTGTGTTCATTTGGAGACACGCACTGTAACTGTAATGGACTGTATTCATTCAGAGACACACTTTAACTGTAATGGACTGTGATCATTAGGAGACACACACTGCAACTGTAATGGACTGTGTTCATTCGGAGACACACACTGTAACTGTAATGGACTGTGATCATCCGGAGGCACACACTGTAACTGTAATGGGCTGTGATAATTAGGAGACACACTGTAACTCTAATGGGCTGTGATCATTCGGAGACACGCACTGTAACTGTAATGGACTGTATTCATTCAGAGACACACTTTAACTGTAATGGACTGTGATCATTAGGAGACACACACTGCAACTGTAATGGACTGTGTTCATTCGGAGACACACACTGTAACTGTAATGGACTGTGATCATTCGGAGACACACACTGGAACTGTAATGGACTGTGATCATTCGGAGACACACAGTGTAACTGTAATGGACTGTGTTCATTCGGAGACACACACTGTAACTGTAATGGACTGTGATCATTCGGAAACACACACTGTAACTGTAATGAACTGTGTTCATTCGGAGACACACACTATGACTGTAATGGATTGTGTTCATTCAGAGACACATACAGAAACTGTAATGGGCTGTGTTCATTCGGAGACACACACTGTAACTGTAATGGACTGTGTTCATTCGGAGACACACACTGTAACTGTGATGGACTGTGATCATTAGGAGACACACACTGTAACTGTAATGGACTGTGTTCATTCGGAGACACACACTGTAACTGTAATGGACTGTGATCATTCGGAGACACACACTGTAACTGTAATGGACTGTGTTCATTCGGAGACACACACTGTAACTGTAATGGGCTGTGATCATTTGGAGACACGCACTGTAACTGTAATGGACTGTGTTCATTCGGAAACACACACTGTAACTGTAATGGGCTGTCTTCATTCGGAGACACACACTGTAACTGTAATGGACTGTGTTCATTCGCAGACACACACTGTAACTGTAATGGACTGTGTTCATTCGGAGACACACACTGTAACTGTAATGGACTGTGTTCATCCGGAGACACACACTGTAACTGTAATGGGCTGTGTTCATTTGGAGACACACACTGTAACTGTAATGGACTGTGTTCATTCGGAGACACACACTGTAACTGTAATGGACTGTGATTATTAGGAGACACACACTGTAACTGTAATTGACTGTGTTCATTCGGAGACACACACTGTAACTGTAATGGACTGTGTTCATTAGGAGACACACACTGTAAATGTAATGGACTGTGATCATTCGGAGACACACACTGTAACTATAATGGACTGTGTTCATTCGGAGACACACAATGTAACTGTAATGGGCTGTGATCATTCTGAGACATGCACTGTAACTGTAATGGACTGTGTTCATTCGGAAACACACACTGTAACTGTAATGGGCTGTGTTCATTCGGAGACACACACTGTAACTGTAATGGAATGTGTTCATTCGGAGACACACACTGTAACAGTAATGGACTGTGATCATTAGGAGACACACACTGTAACTGTAATGGACTGTGATCATTAGGAGACACAGACTGTAACTGTAATGGACTGTGTTCATTCGGATACACACACTGTAACTGTAATGGACTGTGATCATTCGGAGACACACACTGTAACTGTAATGAACTGGGTTCATTCGGAGACACACACTGTAACTGTAATGGACTGTGTTCATTCGGAGACACACACTGTAACTGTGATGGACTGTGATCATTAGGAGACACACACTGTAACTGTAATGGACTGTGTTCATTCGGAGACACACACTGTAACTGTAATGGACTGTGATCATTCGGAGACACACACTGTAACTGTAATGGACTGTGTTCATTCGGAGACACACACTGTAACTGTAATGGGCTGTGATCATTTGGAGACACGCACTGTAACTGTAATGGACTGTGTTCATTCGGAAACACACACTGTAACTGTAATGGGCTGTCTTCATTCGGAGACACACACTGTAACTGTAATGGACTGTGTTCATTCGCAGACACACACTGTAACTGTAATGGACTGTGTTCATTCGGAGACACACACTGTAACTGTAATGGACTGTGTTCATCCGGAGACACACACTGTAACTGTAATGGGCTGTGTTCATTTGGAGACACACACTGTAACTGTAATGGACTGTGTTCATTCGGAGACACACACTGTAACTGTAATGGACTGTGATTATTAGGAGACACACACTGTAACTGTAATTGACTGTGTTCATTCGGAGACACACACTGTAACTGTAATGGACTGTGTTCATTAGGAGACACACACTGTAAATGTAATGGACTGTGATCATTCGGAGACACACACTGTAACTATAATGGACTGTGTTCATTCGGAGACACACAATGTAACTGTAATGGGCTGTGATCATTCTGAGACATGCACTGTAACTGTAATGGACTGTGTTCATTCGGAAACACACACTGTAACTGTAATGGGCTGTGTTCATTCGGAGACACACACTGTAACTGTAATGGAATGTGTTCATTCGGAGACACACACTGTAACAGTAATGGACTGTGATCATTAGGAGACACACACTGTTACTGTAATGGACTGTGATCATTAGGAGACACAGACTGTAACTGTAATGGACTGTGTTCATTCGGATACACACACTGTAACTGTAATGGACTGTGATCATTCGGAGACACACACTGTAACTGTAATGAACTGGGTTCATTCGGAGACACACACTGTAACTGTAATGGACTGTGATCATTCGGAGACACACACTGGAACTGTAATGAACTGTGTTCATTCGGAGACACACACTGTGACTGTAATGAATTGTGTTCATTCGGAGACACACACAGTAACTGTAATGGGCTGTGTTCATTCGGAGACACACTCTGTAACTGTAATGGACTGTGTTCATTCGGAGACACACACTGTAACTGTAATGGACTGTGATCATTAGGAGACACACACTGTAACTGTAATGGACAGTGTTCATTCTGAGACACACACTGTAACTGTAATGGGCTGTATTCATTTGGAGACACACTGTAACTGTAATGGACTGTGATCATTAGGAGACACACTGTAACTGTAATGAACTGTGTTCATTAGGAGACACACACCGTAACTGCAATGGACTGTGATCATTTGGAGACACACACTGTAACTGTAATGGACTGTGATCATTCGGAGACACACACTGTAACTGTAATGGACTGTGTTCATTCGGAGACACACACTGTAACTGTAATGGACTGTGTTCATTCGGAGACACACACTGTCACTGTAATGGACTGTGATCATTAGGAGACACACACTGTAACTGTAATGGACTGTGTTCATTCGGAGACAGACACTGTAACTGTAATGGACTGTGATCATTTGGGGACACACACTGTAACTGTAATGGACTGTAATCATTCGGAGACACACACTGTAACTGTAATGGACTGTGTTCATTCGGAGACACACACTGTAACTGTAATGGACTGTGTTCATTCGGAGACACACACTGTAACTGTAATGGACTGTATTCATTCGGAGACACACACTGTAACTGTAATGGACTGTGTTCATTCGGAGACACACACTGTAACTGTAATGAACTGTGTTCATTCGGAGACACACACTGTAACTGTAATGGACTGTGATCATTCGGAGACACACACTGTAACTGTAATGAACTGTGTTCATTCGGAGACACACACTGTGACTGTAATGAATTGTGTTCATTCGGAGACACACACAGTAACTGTAATGGGCTGTGTTCATTCGGAGACACACTGTAACAGTAATGGACTGTGTTCATTCGGAGACACACACTGTAACTGTAATGGACTGTGTTCATTAGGAGACACACACTGTAACTGTAATGGACTGTGATCATTCGGAGACACACATTGTAACTGTGATGGACTGTGATCATTAGGAGACACACACTGTAACTGTAATGGACTGTGTTCATTCGGAGACACACACTGTAACTGTAATGGACTGTGATCATTCGGAGACACACACTGTAACTGTAATGGACTGTGTTCATTCGGAGACACACACTGTAACTGTAATGGGCTGTGATCATTTGGAGACACGCACTGTAACTGTAATGGACTGTGTTCATTCGGAAACACACACTGTAACTGTAATGGGCTGTCTTCATTCGGAGACACACACTGTAACTGTAATGGACTGTGTACATTCGGAGACACACACTGTAACTGTAATGGACTGTGTTCATTCGGAGACACACACTGTAACTGTAATGGACTGAGTTCATCCGGAGACACACACTGTAACTGTAATGGGCTGTGTTCATTTGGAGACACGCACTGTAACTGTAATGGACTGTATTCATTCAGAGACACACTTTAACTGTAATGGACTGTGATCATTAGGAGACACACACTGCAACTGTAATGGACTGTGTTCATTCGGAGACACACACTGTAACTGTAATGGGCTGTGATCATTTGGAGACACGCACTGTAACTGTAATGGACTGTGTTCATTCGGAAACACACACTGTAACTGTAATGGGCTGTCTTCATTCGGAGACACACACTGTAACTGTAATGGACTGTGTTCATTCGCAGACACACACTGTAACTGTAATGGACTGTGTTCATTCGGAGACACACACTGTAACTGTAATGGACTGTGTTCATCCGGAGACACACACTGTAACTGTAATGGGCTGTGTTCATTTGGAGACACACACTGTAACTGTAATGGACTGTGTTCATACGGAGACACACACTGTAACTGTAATGGACTGTGATTATTAGGAGACACACACTGTAACTGTAATTGACTGTGTTCATTCGGAGACACACACTGTAACTGTAATGGACTGTGTTCATTAGGAGACACACACTGTAAATGTAATGGACTGTGATCATTCGGAGACACACACTGTAACTATAATGGACTGTGTTCATTCGGAGACACACAATGTAACTGTAATGGGCTGTGATCATTCTGAGACATGCACTGTAACTGTAATGGACTGTGTTCATTCGGAAACACACACTGTAACTGTAATGGGCTGTGTTCATTCGGAGACACACACTGTAACTGTAATGGAATGTGTTCATTCGGAGACACACACTGTAACAGTAATGGACTGTGATCATTAGGAGACACACACTGTTACTGTAATGGACTGTGATCATTAGGAGACACAGACTGTAACTGTAATGGACTGTGTTCATTCGGATACACACACTGTAACTGTAATGGACTGTGATCATTCGGAGACACACACTGTAACTGTAATGAACTGGGTTCATTCGGAGACACACACTGTAACTGTAATGGACTGTGATCATTCGGAGACACACACTGGAACTGTAATGAACTGTGTTCATTCGGAGACACACACTGTGACTGTAATGAATTGTGTTCATTCGGAGACACACACAGTAACTGTAATGGGCTGTGTTCATTCGGAGACACACTCTGTAACTGTAATGGACTGTGTTCATTCGGAGACACACACTGTAACTGTAATGGACTGTGATCATTAGGAGACACACACTGTAACTGTAATGGACAGTGTTCATTCTGAGACACACACTGTAACTGTAATGGGCTGTATTCATTTGGAGACACACTGTAACTGTAATGGACTGTGATCATTAGGAGACACACTGTAACTGTAATGAACTGTGTTCATTAGGAGACACACACCGTAACTGCAATGGACTGTGATCATTTGGAGACACACACTGTAACTGTAATGGACTGTGATCATTCGGAGACACACACTGTAACTGTAATGGACTGTGTTCATTCGGAGACACACACTGTAACTGTAATGGACTGTGTTCATTCGGAGACACACACTGTCACTGTAATGGACTGTGATCATTAGGAGACACACACTGTAACTGTAATGGACTGTGTTCATTCGGAGACAGACACTGTAACTGTAATGGACTGTGATCATTTGGGGACACACACTGTAACTGTAATGGACTGTAATCATTCGGAGACACACACTGTAACTGTAATGGACTGTGTTCATTCGGAGACACACACTGTAACTGTAATGGACTGTGTTCATTCGGAGACACACACTGTAACTGTAATGGACTGTATTCATTCGGAGACACACACTGTAACTGTAATGGACTGTGTTCATTCGGAGACACACACTGTAACTGTAATGAACTGTGTTCATTCGGAGACACACACTGTAACTGTAATGGACTGTGATCATTCGGAGACACACACTGTAACTGTAATGAACTGTGTTCATTCGGAGACACACACTGTGACTGTAATGAATTGTGTTCATTCGGAGACACACACAGTAACTGTAATGGGCTGTGTTCATTCGGAGACACACTGTAACAGTAATGGACTGTGTTCATTCGGAGACACACACTGTAACTGTAATGGACTGTGTTCATTAGGAGACACACACTGTAACTGTAATGGACTGTGATCATTCGGAGACACACATTGTAACTGTGATGGACTGTGATCATTAGGAGACACACACTGTAACTGTAATGGACTGTGTTCATTCGGAGACACACACTGTAACTGTAATGGACTGTGATCATTCGGAGACACACACTGTAACTGTAATGGACTGTGTTCATTCGGAGACACACACTGTAACTGTAATGGGCTGTGATCATTTGGAGACACGCACTGTAACTGTAATGGACTGTGTTCATTCGGAAACACACACTGTAACTGTAATGGGCTGTCTTCATTCGGAGACACACACTGTAACTGTAATGGACTGTGTACATTCGGAGACACACACTGTAACTGTAATGGACTGTGTTCATTCGGAGACACACACTGTAACTGTAATGGACTGAGTTCATCCGGAGACACACACTGTAACTGTAATGGGCTGTGTTCATTTGGAGACACGCACTGTAACTGTAATGGACTGTATTCATTCAGAGACACACTTTAACTGTAATGGACTGTGATCATTAGGAGACACACACTGCAACTGTAATGGACTGTGTTCATTCGGAGACACACACTGTAACTGTAATGGACTGTGATCATCCGGAGGCACACACTGTAACTGTAATGGGCTGTGATAATTAGGAGACACACTGTAACTCTAATGTGCTGTGATCATTCGGAGACACGCACTGTAACTGTAATGGACTGTATTCATTCAGAGACACACTTTAACTGTAATAGACTGTGATCATTAGGAGACACACACTGCAACTGTAATGGACTGTGTTCATTCGGAGACACACACTGTAACTGTAATGGACTGTGATCATTCGGAGACACACACTGGAACTGTAATGGACTGTGATCATTCGGAGACACACAGTGTAACTGTAATGGACTGTGTTCATTCGGAGACACACACTGTAACTGTAATGGACTGTGATCATTCGGAAACACACACTGTAACTGTAATGAACTGTGTTCATTCGGAGACACACACTATGACTGTAATGGATTGTGTTCATTCAGAGACACATGCAGAAACTGTAATGGGCTGTGTTCATTCGGAGACACACACTGTAACTGTAATGGACTGTGTTCATTCGGAGACACACACTGTAACTGTGATGGACTGTGATCATTAGGAGACACACACTGTAACTGTAATGGACTGTGTTCATTCGGAGACACACACTGTAACTGTAATGGACTGTGATCATTCGGAGACACACACTGTAACTGTAATGGACTGTGTTCATTCGGAGACACACACTGTAACTGTAATGGGTTGTGATCATTTGGAGACACGCACTGTAACTGTAATGGACTGTGTTCATTCGGAAACACACACTGTAACTGTAATGGGCTGTCTTCATTCGGAGACACACACTGTAACTGTAATGGACTGTGTTCATTCGCAGACACACACTGTAACTGTAATGGACTGTGTTCATTCGGAGACACACACTGTAACTGTAATGGACTGTGTTCATCCGGAGACACACACTGTAACTGTAATGGGCTGTGTTCATTTGGAGACACACACTGTAACTGTAATGGACTGTGTTCATTCGGAGACACACACTGTAACTGTAATGGACTGTGATTAATAGGAGACACACACTGTAACTGTAATTGACTGTGTTCATTCGGAGACACACACTGTAACTGTAATGGACTGTGTTCATTAGGAGACACACACTGTAAATGTAATGGACTGTGATCATTCGGAGACACACACTGTAACTATAATGGACTGTGTTCATTCGGAGACACACAATGTAACTGTAATGGGCTGTGATCATTCTGAGACATGCACTGTAACTGTAATGGACTGTGTTCATTCGGAAACACACACTGTAACTGTAATGGGCTGTGTTCATTCGGAGACACACACTGTAACTGTAATGGAATGTGTTCATTCGGAGACACACACTGTAACAGTAATGGACTGTGATCATTAGGAGACACACACTGTAACTGTAATGGACTGTGATCATTAGGAGACACACACTGCAACTGTAATGGACTGTGTTCATTCGGATACACACACTGTAACTGTAATGGACTGTGATCATTCGGAGACACACACTGTAACTGTAATGAAGTGTGTTCCTTCGGAGACACACACTGTAACTGTAATGGACTGTGATCATTCGGAGACACACACTGTAACTGTAATGAACTGTGTTCATTCGGAGACACACACTGTGACTGTAATGAATTGTGTTCATTCGGAGACAAACACAGTAACTGTAATGGGCTGTGTTCATTCGGAGACACACTCTGTAACTGTAATGGACTGTGTTCATTCGGAGACACACACTGTAACTGTAATGGACTGTGATCATTAGGAGACACACACTGTAACTGTAATGGACAGTGTTCATTCTGAGACACACACTGTAACTGTAATGGGCTGTATTCATTTGTAGACACACTGTAACTGTAATGGACTGTGATCATTAGGAGACACACTGTAACTGTGTTCATTAGGAGACACACACCGTAACTGCAATGGACTGTGATCATTTGGAGACACACACTGTAACTGTAATGGACTGTGATCATTCGGAGACACACACTGTAACTGTAATGGACTGTGTTCATTCGGAGACACACACTGTAACTGTAATCGACTGTGATCATTAGGAGACACACTGTAACTGTAATGGACTGTGTTCATTAGGAGACACACACCGTAACTGTAATGGACTGTGATCATTTGGAGACACACACTGTAACTGTAATGGACTGTGATCATTCGGAGACACACACTGTAACTGTAATGGACTGTGTTCATTCGGAGACACACACTGTAACTGTAATGGACTGTGTTCATTCGGAGACACACACTGTAACTGTAATGGACTGTGATCATTAGGAGACACACACTGTAACTGTAATGGACTGTGTTCATTCGGAGACAGACACTGTAACTGTAATGGACTGTGATCAATCGGAGACACATACTGTAACTGTAATGGACTGTGATCATTCGGAGACACACACTGTAACTGTAATGGACTGTGTTCATTCGGAGACACACACTGTAACTGTAATGGACTGGGTTCATTCGGAGACACACACTGTAACTGTAATGGACTGTATTCATTCGGAGACACACACTGTAACTGTAATGGACTGTGTTCATTCGGAGACACACACTGTAACTGTAATGGACTGTGTTCATTCGGAGACACACACTGTAACTGTAATGGACTGTGTTCATCCGGAGACACACACTGTAACTGTAATGGGCTGTGTTCATTCGGAGACACACACTGTAACTGTAATGGACTGTGTTCATTCGGAGACACACACTGTAACTGTAATGGACTGTGATTATTAGGAGACACACTCTGTAACTGTAATGGACTGTGTTCATTAGGAGACACACACTGTAAATGTAATGGACTGTGATCATTCGGAGACACACACTGTAACTGTAATGGACTGTTTTTATTCGGAGACACACACTGTAACTGTAATGGGCTGTGATCATTAGGAGACACGCACTGTAACTGTAATGGACCGTGTTCATTCTGAGACTCACACTGTAACTGTCATGGGCTGTATTCATTCGGAGACACACTGTAACTGTAATGGACTGTGATCATTAGGAGACACACTGTAACTGTAATGGACTGTGTTCATTAGGAGACACACACTGTAACTGTAATGGACTGTGATCATTTGGAGACACACACTGTAACTGTAATGGACTGTGATCATTCGGAGACACACACTGTAACTGTAATGGGCTGTGATCATTCGGAGACACACTGTAACTGTAATGGGCTGTGATCATTCGCAGACACGCACTGTAACTGTAATGGACTGTGTTCATTCGGAGACACAAACTGTAACTGTAATGGACTGTGATCATTAGGAGACACACACTGTAACTGTAATGGACTGTGTTCATTCGGAGACACACACTGTAACTGTAATGGACTGTGATCATTCGGAGACACACACTGTAACTGTAATGGACTGTGATCATTCGGAGACACACACTGTAACTGTAATGGACTGTGTTCATTCGGAGACACACACTGTAACTGTAATGGACTGTGTTCATTCGGAGACACACACTGTAACTGTAATGGACTGTGATCATTCGGAGACACACACTGTAACGGTAATGAACTGTGTTCATTCAGAGACACACACTGTAACTGTAATGGACTGTGATCATTCGGAGACACACACTGTAACTGTAATGGACTGTGTTCATTCGGAGACACACACTGTAACTGTAATGGACTGTGTTCATTCGGAGACACACACTGTAACTGTAATGGACTGTGTTCATCCGGAGACACACACTGTAACTGTAATGGGCTGTGTTCATTCGGAGACACACACTGTAACTGTAATGGACTGTGTTCATTCGGAGACACACACTGTAACTGTAATGGACTGTGATTATTAGGAGACACACACTGTAACTGTAATGGACTGTGTTCATTAGGAGACACACACTGTAAATGTAATGGACTGTGATCATTCGGAGACACACACTGTAACTGTAATGGACTGTGTTCATTCGGAGACACACAATGTAACTGTAATGGGCTGTGATCATTCGGAGACATGCACTGTAACTGTAATGGACTGTGTTCATTCGGAAACACACACTGTAACTGTAATGGGCTGTGTTCATTCGGAGACACACACTGTAACTGTAATGGACTGTGTTCATTCGGAGACACACACTGTAACTGTAATGGACTGCGATCATTAGGAGACACACACTGTAACTGTAATGGACTGTGATTATTAGGAGACACACACTGTAACTGCAATGGACTGTGTTCATTCGGATACACACACTGTAACTGTAATAGACTGTGATCATTCAGAGACACACACTGCAACTGTAATGAACTGTGTTCATTCGGAGACACACACTGTAACTGTAATGGACTGTGATCATTCGGAGAAAAACACTGTAACTGTAACGGACTGTGTTCTTTCGGAGACACACACTGTAACTGTAATGGACTGTGATCATTAGGAGACACACACTGTAACTGTAAAGGACTTTGTTCATTCTGAGACACACACTGTAACTGTAATGGGCTGTATTCATTCGGAGACACACTGTAACTGTAATGGACTGTGATCATTAGGAGACACACTGTAAATGTAATGGACTGTGTTCATTAGGAGACACACACCGTAACTGTAATGGACTGTGATCATTTGGAGACACACACTGTAACTGTAATTGTTGTGATCATTCGGAGACACACACTGTAACTGTAATGGGCTGTGATCATTAGGAGGCACACTGTAACTGTAATGGACTGTGTTCATTCGGAGACACACACTGTAACTGTAATGGACTGTGTTCATTCGGAGACACACACTGTAACTGTAATGGACTGTGTTCATTCGGAGACACACAATGTAACTGTAATGGGCTGTGATCATTCGGAGACATGCACTGTAATTGTAATGGACTGTGTTCATTCGGAAACACACACTGTAACTGTAATGGGCTGTGTTCATTCGGAGACACACACTGTAACTGTAATGGACTGTGTTCATTCGGAGACACACACTGTAACTGTAATGGACTGTGATCATTAGGAGACACACACTGTAACTGTAATGGACTGTGATCATTAGGAGACACACACTGTAACTGTAATGGACTGTGTTCATTCGGATACACACACTGTACCTGTAATGGACTGTGATCATTCGGAGACACACACTGTAAATGTAATGCACTGTGTTCATTCGGAGACACACACTGTAACTGCAATGGACTGTGATCATTCGGAGACACACACTGTATCTGTAATGGATTGTGTTCATTCGGAGACACACACAGTAACTGTAATGGGCTGTGTTCATTCGGAGACACACACTGTAACTGTAATGGACTGTGTTCATTCGGAGACAAACACTGTAACTGTAATGGACTGTGATCATTAGGAGACACACACTGTAACTGTAATGGACAGTGTTCATTCTGAGACACACACTGTAACTGTAATGGGCTGTATTCATTCGGAGACACACTGTAACTGTAATGGACTGTGATCATTACGAGACACACACTGTAACTGTAATGGACTGTGATCATTTGGAGACACACACTGTAACTGTAATTGTTGTGATCATTCGGAGACACACACTGTAACTGTAATGGGCTGTGATCATTAGGAGGCACACTGTAACTGTAATGGGCTGTGATCATTCGGAGACACACACTGTAACTGTAATGGACTGTGTTCATTCGGAGACACACACTGTAACTGTAATGGACTGTGTTCATTCGGAGACACACAATGTAACTGTAATGGGCTGTGATCATTCGGAGACATGCACTGTAATTGTAATGGACTGTGTTCATTCGGAGACACACACTGTAACTGTAATGGACTGTGTTCATTCGGAGACACACACTGTAACTGTAATGGACTGTGTTCATTCGGAGACACACAATGTAACTGTAATGGGCTGTGATCATTCGGAGACATGCACTGTAATTGTAATGGACTGTGTTCATTCGGAAAAACACACTGTAACTGTAATGGGCTGTGTTCATTCGGAGACACACACTGTAACTGTAATGGACTGTGTTCATTCGGAGACACACACTGTAACTGTAATGGACTGTGATCATTAGGAGACACACACTGTAACTGTAATGGACTGTGATCATTAGGAGACACACACTGTAACTGTAATGGACTGTGTTCATTCGGATACACACACTGTACCTGTAATGGACTGTGATCATTCGGAGACACACACTGTAAATGTAATGCACTGTGTTCATTCGGAGACACACACTGTAACTGCAATGGACTGTGATCATTCGGAGACACACACTGTATCTGTAATGGATTGTGTTCATTCGGAGACACACACAGTAACTGTAATGGGCTGTGTTCATTCGGAGACACACACTGTAACTGTAATGGACTGTGTTCATTCGGAGACAAACACTGTAACTGTAATGGACTGTGATCATTAGGAGACACACACTGTAACTGTAATGGACAGTATTCATTCTGAGACACACACTGTAACTGTAATGGGCTGTATTCATTCGGAGACACACTGTAACTGTAATGGACTGTGATCATTAGGAGACACACACTGTAACTGTAATGGACTGTGATCATTTGGAGACACACACTGTAACTGTAATGGACTGTGATCATTCGGAGACACACACTGTAACTGTAATGGGCTGTGATCATTAGGAGACACACTGTAACTGTAATGGGCAGTGATCATTCGGAGACACGCACTGTAACTGTAATGGACTGTGTTCATTCGGAGACACACACTGTAACTGTAATGGACTGTGTTCATTCGGAGACACACACTGTAACTGTAATGGACTGTGATTATTAGGAGACACACACTGTAACTGTAATGGACTGTGTTCATTAGGAGACACACACTGTAAATGTAATGGACTGTGATCATTCGGAGACACACACTGTAACTGTAATGAACTGCGTTCATTCGGAGACACACACTGTGACTGTAATGGATTGTGTTCATTCGGAGACACACACAGTAACTGTAATGGGCTGTGTTCATTCGGAGACACACACTGTAACTGTAATGGACTGTTTTCATTCGGAGACACACACTGTAACTGTAATGGACTGTGATCATTAGGAGACACACACTGTAACTGTAATGGACCGTGTTCATTCTGAGACACACACTGTAACTGTAATGGGCTGTATTCATTCGGAGACACACTGTAACTGTAATGGACTGTGATCATTAGGAGACACACTGTAACTGTAATGGACTGTGTTCATTAGGAGACACACACTGTAACTGTAATGGACTGTGATCATTTGGAGACACACACTGTAACTGTAATGGACTGTGATCATTCGGAGACACACACTGTAACTGTAATGGGCTGTGATCATTCGGAGACACACTGTAACTGTAATGGGCTGTGATCATTCGCAGACACGCACTGTAACTGTAATGGACTGTGTTGATTCGGAGACACACACTGTAACTGTAATGGACTGTGATCATTAGGAGACACACACTGTAATGGTAATGGACTGTGTTCATTCGGAGACACACACTGTAACTGTAATGGACTGTGATCATTCGGAGGCACACACTGTAACTGTAATGGACTGTGATCATTCGGAGACACACACTGTAACTGTAATGGACTGTGTTCATTCGGAGACACACACTGTAACTGTAATGGACTGTGTTCATTCGGAGACACACACTGTAACTGTAATGGACTGTGATCATTCGGAGACACACACTGTAACGGTAATGAACTGTGTTCATTCAGAGACACACACTGTAACTGTAATGGACTGTGATCATTCGGAGACACACACTGTAACTGTAATGGACTGTGTTCATTCGGAGACACACACTGTAACTGTAATGGACTGTGTTCATTCGGAGACACACACTGTAACTGTAATGAACTGTGTTCATCCGGAGACACACACTGTAACTGTAATGGGCTGTGTTCATTCGGAGACACACACTGTAACTGTAATGGACTGTGTTCATTCGGAGACACACACTGTAACTGTAATGGACTGTGATTATTAGGAGACACACACTGTAACTGTAATGGACTGTGTTCATTCGGAGACACACACTGTAACTGTAATGGGCTGTGATCATTCGGAGACATGCACTGTAACTGTAATGGACTGTGTTCATTCGGAAACACACACTGTAACTGTAATGGGCTGTGTTCATTCGGAGACACACACTGTAACTGTAATGGAATGTGTTCATTCGGAGACACACACTGTAACAGTAATGGACTGTGATCATTAGGAGACACACACTGTAACTGTAATGGACTGTGATCATTAGGAGACACACACTGTAACTGTAATGGACTGTGTTCATTCGGATACACACACTGTAACTGTAATGGACTGTGATCATTCGGAGACACACACTGTAACTGTAATGAACTGTGTTCATTCGGAGACACACACTGTAACTGTAATGGACTGTGATCATTCGGAGACACACACTGTAACTGTAATGAACTGTGTTCATTCGGAGACACACAATGTAACTGTAATGGGCTGTGATCATTCGGAGACATGCACTGTAATTGTAATGGACTGTGTTCATTCGGAGACACACACTGTAACTGTAATGGACTGTGTTCATTCGGAGACACACACTGTAACTGTAATGGACTGTGTTCATTCGGAGACACACAATGTAACTGTAATGGGCTGTGATCATTCGGAGACATGCACTGTAATTGTAATGGACTGTGTTCATTCGGAAACACACTGTAACTGTAATGGGCTGTGTTCATTCGGAGACACACACTGTAACTGTAATGGACTGTGTTCATTCGGAGACACACACTGTAACTGTAATGGACTGTGATCATTAGGAGACACACACTGTAACTGTAATGGACTGTGATCATTAGGAGACACACACTGTAACTGTAATGGACTGTGTTCATTCGGATACACACACTGTACCTGTAATGGACTGTGATCATTCGGAGACACACACTGTAAATGTAATGCACTGTGTTCATTCGGAGACGCACACTGTAACTGCAATGGACTGTGATCATTCGGAGACACACACTGTATCTGTAATGGATTGTGTTCATTCGGAGACACACACAGTAACTGTAATGGGCTGTGTTCATTCGGAGACACACACTGTAACTGTAATGGACTGTGTTCATTCGGAGACAAACACTGTAACTGTAATGGACTGTGATCATTAGGAGACACACACTGTAACTGTAATGGACTGTGTTCATTCGGAGACAAACACTGTAACTGTAATGGACTGTGATCATTAGGAGACACACACTGTAACTGTAATGGACAGTGTTCATTCTGAGACACACACTGTAACTGTAATGGGCTGTATTCATTCGGAGACACACTGTAACTGTAATGGACTGTGATCATTACGAGACACACACTGTAACTGTAATGGACTGTGATCATTTGGAGACACACACTGTAACTGTAATTGTTGTGATCATTCGGAGACACACACTGTAACTGTAATGGGCTGTGATCATTAGGAGGCACACTGTAACTGTAATGGGCTGTGATCATTCGGAGACACACACTGTAACTGTAATGGACTGTGTTCATTCGGAGACACACACTGTAACTGTAATGGACTGTGTTCATTCGGAGACACACAATGTAACTGTAATGGGCTGTGATCATTCGGAGACATGCACTGTAATTGTAATGGACTGTGTTCATTCGGAGACACACACTGTAACTGTAATGGACTGTGTTCATTCGGAGACACACACTGTAACTGTACTGGACTGTGTTCATTCGGAGACACACAATGTAACTGTAATGGGCTGTGATCATTCGGAGACATGCACTGTAATTGTAATGGACTGTGTTCATTCGGAAACACACACTGTAACTGTAATGGGCTGTGTTCATTCGGAGACACACACTGTAACTGTAATGGACTGTGTTCATTCGGAGACACACACTGTAACTGTAATGGACTGTGATCATTAGGAGACACACACTGTAACTGTAATGGACTGTGATCATTAGGAGACACACACTGTAACTGTAATGGACTGTGTTCATTCGGATACACACACTGTACCTGTAATGGACTGTGATCATTCGGAGACACACACTGTAAATGTAATGCACTGTGTTCATTCGGAGACACACACTGTAACTGCAATGGACTGTGATCATTCGGAGACACACACTGTATCTGTAATGGATTGTGTTCATTCGGAGACACACACAGTAACTGTAATGGGCTGTGTTCATTCGGAGACACACACTGTAACTGTAATGGACTGTGTTCATTCGGAGACAAACACTGTAACTGTAATGGACTGTGATCATTAGGAGACACACACTGTAACTGTAATGGACAGTGTTCATTCTGAGACACACACTGTAACTGTAATGGGCTGTATTCATTCGGAGACACACTGTAACTGTAATGGACTGTGATCATTAGGAGACACACACTGTAACTGTAATGGACTGTGATCATTTGGAGACACACACTGTAACTGTAATGGACTGTGATCATTCGGAGACACACACTGTAACTGTAATGGGCTGTGATCATTAGGAGACACACTGTAACTGTAATGGGCAGTGATCATTCGGAGACACGCACTGTAACTGTAATGGACTGTGTTCATTCGGAGACACACACTGTAACTGTAATGGACTGTGTTCATTCGGAGACACACACTGTAACTGTAATGGACTGTGATTATTAGGAGACACACACTGTAACTGTAATGGACTGTGTTCATTAGGAGACACACACTGTAAATGTAATGGACTGTGATCATTCGGAGACACACACTGTAACTGTAATGAACTGCGTTCATTCGGAGACACACACTGTGACTGTAATGGATTGTGTTCATTCGGAGACACACACAGTAACTGTAATGGGCTGTGTTCATTCGGAGACACACACTGTAACTGTAATGGACTGTTTTCATTCGGAGACACACACTGTAACTGTAATGGACTGTGATCATTAGGAGACACACACTGTAACTGTAATGGACCGTGTTCATTCTGAGACACACACTGTAACTGTAATGGGCTGTATTCATTCGGAGACACACTGTAACTGTAATGGACTGTGATCATTAGGAGACACACTGTAACTGTAATGGACTGTGTTCATTAGGAGACACACACTGTAACTGTAATGGACTGTGATCATTTGGAGACACACACTGTAACTGTAATGGACTGTGATCATTCGGAGACACACACTGTAACTGTAATGGGCTGTGATCATTCGGAGACACACTGCAACTGTAATGGGCTGTGATCATTCGCAGACACGCACTGTAACTGTAATGGACTGTGTTGATTCGGAGACACACACTGTAACTGTAATGGACTGTGATCATTAGGAGACACACACTGTAATGGTAATGGACTGTGTTCATTCGGAGACACACACTGTAACTGTAATGGACTGTGATCATTCGGAGGCACACACTGTAACTGTAATGGACTGCGATCATTCGGAGACACACACTGTAACTGTAATGGACTGTGTTCATTCGGAGACACACACTGTAACTGTAATGGACTGTGTTCATTCGGAGATACACACTGTAACTGTAATGGACTGTGATCATTCGGAGACACACACTGTAACGGTAATGAACTGTGTTCATTCAGAGACACACACTGTAACTGTAATGGACTGTGATCATTCGGAGACACACACTGTAACTGTAATGGACTGTGTTCATTCGGAGACACACACTGTAACTGTAATGGACTGTGTTCATTCGGAGACACACACTGTAACTGTAATGAACTGTGTTCATCCGGAGACACACACTGTAACTGTAATGGGCTGTGTTCATTCGGAGACACACACTGTAACTGTAATGGACTGTGTTCATTCGGAGACACACACTGTAACTGTAATGGACTGTGATTATTAGGAGACACACACTGTAACTGTAATGGACTGTGTTCATTCGGAGACACACACTGTAACTGTAATGGACTGTGTTCATTCGGATACACACACTGTAACTGTAATGGACTGTGATCATTCGGAGACACACACTGTAACTGTAATGAACTGTGTTCATTCGGAGACACACACTGTAACTGTAATGGACTGTGATCATTCGGAGACACACACTGTAACTGTAATGAACTGTGTTCATTCGGAGACACACACTGTAACTGTAATGGACTGTGATCATTCGGAGACACACACTGTAACTGTAATGAACTGTGTTCATTCGGAGACACACAATGTAACTGTAATGGGCTGTGATCATTCGGAGACATGCACTGTAATTGTAATGGACTGTGTTCATTCGGAGACACACACTGTAACTGTAATGGACTGTGTTCATTCGGAGACACACACTGTAACTGTAATGGACTGTGTTCATTCGGAGACACACAATGTAACTGTAATGGGCTGTGATCATTCGGAGACATGCACTGTAATTGTAATGGACTGTGTTCATTCGGAAACACACACTGTAACTGTAATGGGCTGTGTTCATTCGGAGACACACACTGTAACTGTAATGGACTGTGTTCATTCGGAGACACACACTGTAACTGTAATGGACTGTGATCATTAGGAGACACACACTGTAACTGTAATGGACTGTGATCATTAGGAGACACACACTGTAACTGTAATGGACTGTGTTCATTCGGATACACACACTGTACCTGTAATGGACTGTGATCATTCGGAGACACACACTGTAAATGTAATGCACTGTGTTCATTCGGAGACACACACTGTAACTGCAATGGACTGTGATCATTCGGAGACACACACTGTATCTGTAATGGATTGTGTTCATTCGGAGACACACACAGTAACTGTAATGGGCTGTGTTCATTCGGAGACACACACTGTAACTGTACTGGACTGTGTTCATTCGGAGACAAACACTGTAACTGTAATGGACTGTGATCATTAGGAGACACACACTGTAACTGTAATGGACAGTGTTCATTCTGAGACACACACTGTAACTGTAATGGGCTGTATTCATTCGGAGACACACTGTAACTGTAATGGACTGTGATCATTTGGAGACACACACTGTAACTGTAATGGACTGTGATCATTCGGAGACACACACTGTAACTGTAATGGGCTGTGATCATTAGGAGACACACTGTAACTGTAATGGGCAGTGATCATTCGGAGACACGCACTGTAACTGTAATGGACTGTGTTCATTCGGAGACACACACTGTAACTGTAATGGACTGTGTTCATTCGGAGACACACACTGTAACTGTAATGGACTGTGATTATTAGGAGACACACACTGTAACTGTAATGGACTGTGTTCATTAGGAGACACACACTGTAAATGTAATGGACTGTGATCATTCGGAGACACACACTGTAACTGTAATGAACTGCGTTCATTCGGAGACACACACTGTGACTGTAATGGATTGTGTTCATTCGGAGACACACACAGTAACTGTAATGGGCTGTGTTCATTCGGAGACACACACTGTAACTGTAATGGACTGTTTTCATTCGGAGACACACACTGTAACTGTAATGGACTGTGATCATTAGGAGACACACACTGTAACTGTAATGGACCGTGTTCATTCTGAGACACACACTGTAACTGTAATGGGCTGTATTCATTCGGAGACACACTGTAACTGTAATGGACTGTGATCATTAGGAGACACACTGTAACTGTAATGGACTGTGTACATTAGGAGACACACACTGTAACTGTAATGGACTGTGATCATTTGGAGACACACACTGTAACTGTAATGGACTGTGATCATTCGGAGACACACACTGTAACTGTAATGGGCTGTGATCATTCGGAGACACACTGTAACTGTAATGGGCTGTGATCATTCGCAGACACGCACTGTAACTGTAATGGACTGTGTTGATTCGGAGACACACACTGTAACTGTAATGGACTGTGATCATTAGGAGACACACACTGTAATGGTAATGGACTGTGTTCATTCGGAGACACACACTGTAACTGTAATGGACTGTGATCATTCGGAGGCACACACTGTAACTGTAATGGACTGTGATCATTCGGAGACACACACTGTAACTGTAATGGACTGTGTTCATTCGGAGACACACACTGTAACTGTAATGGGCTGTGTTCATTCGGAGACACACACTGTAACTGTAATGGACTGTGATCATTCGGAGACACACACTGTAACGGTGATGAACTGTGTTCATTCAGAGACACACACTGTAACTGTAATGGACTGTGATCATTCGGAGACACACACTGTAACTGTAATGGACTGTGTTCATTCGGAGACACACACTGTAACTGTAATGGACTGTGTTCATTCGGAGACACACACTGTAACTGTAATGAACTGTGTTCATCCGGAGACACACACTGTAACTGTAATGGGCTGTGTTCATTCGGAGACACACACTGTAACTGTAATGGACTGTGTTCATTCGGAGACACACACTGTAACTGTAATGGACTGTGATTATTAGGAGACACACACTGTAACTGTAATGGACTGTGTTCATTCGGAGACACACACTGTAACTGTAATGGGCTGTGATCATTCGGAGACATGCACTGTAACTGTAATGGACTGTGTTCATTCGGAAACACACACTGTAACTGTAATGGGCTGTGTTCATTCGGAGACACACACTGTAACTGTAATGGAATGTGTTCATTCGGAGACACACACTGTAACAGTAATGGACTGTGATCATTAGGAGACACACACTGTAACTGTAATGGACTGTGATCATTAGGAGACACACACTGTAACTGTAATGGACTGTGTTCATTCGGATACACACACTGTAACTGTAATGGACTGTGATCATTCGGAGACACACACTGTAACTGTAATGAACTGTGTTCATTCGGAGACACACACTGTAACTGTAATGGACTGTGATCATTCGGAGACACACACTGTAACTGTAATGAACTGTGTTCATTCGGAGACACACACTGTGACTGTAATGAATTGTGTTCATTCGGAGACACACACAGTAACTGTAATGGGCTGTGTTCATTCGGAGACACACTCTGTAACTGTAATGGACTGTGTTCATTCGGAGACACACACTGTAACTGTAATGGACTGTGATCATTAGGAGACACACACTGTAACTGTAATGGACAGTGTTCATTCTGAGACACACACTGTAACTGTAATGGGCTGTATTCATTTGGAGACACACTGTAACTGTAATGGACTGTGATCATTAGGAGACACACTGTAACTGTAATGAACTGTGTTCATTAGGAGACACACAACGTAACTGCAATGGACTGTGATCATTTGGAGACACACACTGTAACTGTAATGGACTGTGATCATTCGGAGACACACACTGTAACTTTAATGGACTGTGGTCATTCGGAGACACACACTGTAACTGTAATGGACTGTGTTCATTCGGAGACACACACTGTAACTGTAATGGACTGTGTTCATTCGGAGACACACACTGTAACTGTAATGGACTGTATTCATTCGGAGACACACACTGTAACTGTAATGGACTGTGTTCATTCGGAGACACACACTGTAACTGTAATGAACTGTGTTCATTCGGAGACACACACTGTAACTGTAATGGACTGTGATCATTCGGAGACACACACTGTAACTGTAATGAACTGTGTTCATTCGGAGACACACACTGTGACTGTAATGAATTGTGTTCATTCGGAGACACACACAGTAACTGTAATGGGCTGTGTTCATTCGGAGACACACTGTAACTGTAATGGACTGTGTTCATTCGGAGACACACACTGTAACTGTAATGGACTGTGATCATTCGGAGACACACACTGTAACTGTAATGGACTGTGTTCATTCGGAGACACACACTGTAACTGTAATGGACTGTGTTCATTCGGAGACACACACTGTAACTGTAATGGACTGTATTCATTCGGAGACACACACTGTAACTGTAATGGACTGTGTTCATTCGGAGACACACACTGTAACTGTAATGAACTGTGTTCATTCGGAGACACACACTGTAACTGTAATGGACTGTGATCATTTGGAGACACACACTGTAACTGTAATGAACTGTGTTCCTTCGGAGACACACACTGTGACTGTAATGAATTGTGTTCATTCGGAGACACACACAGTAACTGTAATGGGCTGTGTTCATTCGGAGACACACTGTAACTGTAATGGACTGTTTTCATTCGGAGACACACACTGTAACTGTAATGGACTGTGAACATTAGGAGACACACACTGTAACTGTAATGGACAGTGTTCATTCTGAGACACACACTGTAACTGTAATGGGCTGTATTCATTTGGAGACACACTGTAACTGTAATGGACTGTGATCATTAGGAGACACACTGTAACTGTAATGGACTGTGTTCATTAGGAGACACACACCGTAACTGTAATGGACTGTGATCATTTGGAGACACACACTGTAACTGTAATGGACTGTGATCATTCGGAGACACACACTGTAACTGTAATGGACTGTGTTCATTCGGAGACACAGACTGTAACTGTAATGGACTGTGTTCATTCGGAGACACACACTGTAACTGTAATGGACTGTATTCATTCGGAGACACACACTGTAACTGTAATGGACTGTGTTCATTCGGAGACACACACTGTAACTGTAATGAACTGTGTTCATTCGGAGACACACACTGTAACTGTAATGGACTGTGATCATTCGGAGACACACACTGTAACTGTAATGAACTGTGTTCCTTCGGAGACACACACTGTGACTGTAATGAATTGTGTTCATTCGGAGACACACACAGTAACTCTAATGGGCTGTGTTCATTCGGAGACACACTGTAACTGTAATGGACTGTGTTCATTCGGAGACACACACTGTAACTGTAATGGACTGTGAACATTAGGAGACACACACTGTAACTGTAATGGACAGTGTTCATTCTGAGACACACACTGTAACTGTAATGGGCTGTATTCATTTGGAGACACACTGTAACTGTAATGGACTGTGATCATTAGGAGACACACTGTAACTGTAATGGACTGTATTCATTCGGAGACACACACTGTAACTGTAATGGACTGTGTTCATTCGGAGACACACACTGTAACTGTAATGAACTGTGTTCATTCGGAGACACACACTGTAACTGTAATGGACTGTGATCATTCGGAGACACACACTGTAACTGTAATGAACTGTGTTCATTCGGAGACACACACTGTGACTGTAATGAATTGTGTTCATTCGGAGACACACACAGTAACTGTAATGGGCTGTGTTCATTCGGAGCAACACTGTAACTGTAATGGACTGTGTTCATTCGGAGACACACACTGTAACTGTAATGGACTGTGTTCCTTCGGAGACACACACTGTGACTGTAATGAATTGTGTTCATTCGGAGACACACACAGTAACTGTAATGGGCTGTGTTCATTCGGAGACACACTGTAACTGTAATGGACTGTGTTCATTCGGAGACACACACTGTAACTGTAATGGACTGTGATCATTTGGAGACACACACTGTAACTGTAATGGACTGTGATCATTCGGAGACACACACTGTAACTGTAATGGGCTGTGATCATTAGGAGACACACTGTAACTGTAATGGGCAGTGATCATTCGGAGACACGCACTGTAACTGTAATGAACTGTGTTCATTCGGAGACACACACTGTAACTGTAATGGACTGTGTTCATCCGGATACACACACTGTAACTGTAATGGACTGTGTTCATTCGGAGACACACACTTCAACTGTAATGGACTGTGATCATTCGGAGATACACACTGTAACTGTAATCAACTGTGTTCATTCGGAGACACAGACTGTAACTGTAATGGACTGTGATCATTCAGAGACACACACTGTAACTGTAATGGACTGTGTTCATTCGGAGACACATACTGTAACTGTAATGGGCTGTGATCATTCGGAGACACACACTGTAACTGTAATGGACTGTATTCATTCGGAAACACACACTGTAACTGTAATGGGCTGTGTTGATTCGGAGACACACACTGTAACTGTAATGGACTGTGTTCATTCGGAGACACGCACTGTAACTGTAATGGACTGTGTTCATTCGGAGACACACACTGTAACTGTAATGGACTGTGTTCATTCGGAGACACACACTGTAACTGTAATGGACTGTGATTATCAGGAGACACACACTGTAACTGTAATGGACTGTGTTCATTAGGAGACACACACTGTAAATGTAATGGACTGTGATCATTCGGAGACACACACTGTAACTGTAATGAACTGCGTTCATTCGGAGACACACACTGTGACTGTAATGGATTGTGTTCATTCGGAGACACACACAGTAACTGTAATGGGCTGTGTTCATTCGGAGACACACACTGTAACTGTAATGGACTGTTTTCATTCGGAGACACACACTGTAACTGTAATGGACTGTGATCATTAGGAGACACACACTGTAACTGTAATGGACCGTGTTCATTCTGAGACACACACTGTAACTGTAATGGGCTGTATTCATTCGGAGACACACTGTAACTGTAATGGACTGTGATCATTAGGAGACACACTGTAACTGTAATGGACTGTGTTCATTAGGAGACACACACTGTAACTGTAATGGACTGTGATCATTTGGAGACACACACTGTAACTGTAATGGACTGTGATCATTCGGAGACACACACTGTAACTGTAATGGGCTGTGATCATTCGGAGACACACTGTAACTGTAATGGGCTGTGATCATTCGCAGACACGCACTGTAACTGTAATGGACTGTGTTGATTCGGAGACACACACTGTAACTGTAATGGACTGTGATCATTAGGAGACACACACTGTAATGGTAATGGACTGTGTTCATTCGGAGACACACACTGTAACTGTAATGGACTGTGATCATTCGGAGGCACACACTGTAACTGTAATGGACTGTGATCATTCGGAGACACACACTGTAACTGTAATGGACTGTGTTCATTCGGAGACACACACTGTAACTGTAATGGGCTGTGTTCATTCGGAGACACACACTGTAACTGTAATGGACTGTGATCATTCGGAGACACACACTGTAACGGTGATGAACTGTGTTCATTCAGAGACACACACTGTAACTGTAATGGACTGTGATCATTCGGAGACACACACTGTAACTGTAATGGACTGTGTTCATTCGGAGACACACACTGTAACTGTAATGGACTGTGTTCATTCGGAGACACACACTGTAACTGTAATGAACTGTGTTCATCCGGAGACACACACTGTAACTGTAATGGGCTGTGTTCATTCGGAGACACACACTGTAACTGTAATGGACTGTGTTCATTCAGAGACACACACTGTAACTGTAATGGACTGTGATTATTAGGAGACACACACTGTAACTGTAATGGACTGTGTTCATTCGGAGACACACACTGTAACTGTAATGGGCTGTGATCATTCGGAGACATGCACTGTAACTGTAATGGACTGTGTTCATTCGGAAACACACACTGTAACTGTAATGGGCTGTGTTCATTCGGAGACACACACTGTAACTGTAATGGAATGTGTTCATTCGGAGACACACACTGTAACAGTAATGGACTGTGATCATTAGGAGACACACACTGTAACTGTAATGGACTGTGATCATTAGGAGACACACACTGTAACTGTAATGGACTGTGTTCATTCGGATACACACACTGTAACTGTAATGGACTGTGATCATTCGGAGACACACACTGTAACTGTAATGAACTGTGTTCATTCGGAGACACACACTGTAACTGTAATGGACTGTGATCATTCGGAGACACACACTGTAACTGTAATGAACTGTGTTCATTCGGAGACACACACTGTGACTGTAATGAATTGTGTTCATTCGGAGACACACACAGTAACTGTAATGGGCTGTGTTCATTCGGAGACACACTCTGTAACTGTAATGGACTGTGTTCATTCGGAGACACACACTGTAACTGTAATGGACTGTGATCATTAGGAGACACACACTGTAACTGTAATGGACAGTGTTCATTCTGAGACACACACTGTAACTGTAATGGGCTGTATTCATTTGGAGACACACTGTAACTGTAATGGACTGTGATCATTAGGAGACACACTGTAACTGTAATGAACTGTGTTCATTAGGAGACACACAACGTAACTGCAATGGACTGTGATCATTTGGAGACACACACTGTAACTGTAATGGACTGTGATCATTCGGAGACACACACTGTAACTTTAATGGACTGTGATCATTCGGAGACACACACTGTAACTGTAATGGACTGTGTTCATTCGGAGACACACACTGTAACTGTAATGGACTGTGTTCATTCGGAGACACACACTGTAACTGTAATGGACTGTATTCATTCGGAGACACACACTGTAACTGTAATGGACTGTGTTCATTCGGAGACACACACTGTAACTGTAATGAACTGTGTTCATTCGGAGACACACACTGTAACTGTAATGGACTGTGATCATTCGGAGACACACACTGTAACTGTAATGAACTGTGTTCATTCGGAGACACACACTGTGACTGTAATGAATTGTGTTCATTCGGAGACACACACAGTAACTGTAATGGGCTGTGTTCATTCGGAGACACACTGTAACTGTAATGGACTGTGTTCATTCGGAGACACACACTGTAACTGTAATGGACTGTGATCATTCGGAGACACACACTGTAACTGTAATGGACTGTGTTCATTCGGAGACACACACTGTAACTGTAATGGACTGTGTTCATTCGGAGACACACACTGTAACTGTAATGGACTGTATTCATTCGGAGACACACACTGTAACTGTAATGGACTGTGTTCATTCGGAGACACACACTGTAACTGTAATGAACTGTGTTCATTCGGAGACACACACTGTAACTGTAATGGACTGTGATCATTCGGAGACACACACTGTAACTGTAATGAACTGTGTTCCTTCGGAGACACACACTGTGACTGTAATGAATTGTGTTCATTCGGAGACACACACAGTAACTGTAATGGGCTGTGTTCATTCGGAGACACACTGTAACTGTAATGGACTGTTTTCATTCGGAGACACACACTGTAACTGTAATGGACTGTGAACATTAGGAGACACACACTGTAACTGTAATGGACAGTGTTCATTCTGAGACACACACTGTAACTGTAATGGGCTGTATTCATTTGGAGACACACTGTAACTGTAATGGACTGTGATCATTAGGAGACACACTGTAACTGTAATGGACTGTGTTCATTAGGAGACACACACCGTAACTGTAATGGACTGTGATCATTTGGAGACACACACTGTAACTGTAATGGACTGTGATCATTCGGAGACACACACTGTAACTGTAATGGACTGTGTTCATTCGGAGACACACACTGTAACTGTAATGGACTGTGTTCATTCGGAGACACACACTGTAACTGTAATGGACTGTATTCATTCGGAGACACACACTGTAACTGTAATGGACTGTGTTCATTCGGAGACACACACTGTAACTGTAATGAACTGTGTTCATTCGGAGACACACACTGTAACTGTAATGGACTGTGATCATTCGGAGACACACACTGTAACTGTAATGAACTGTGTTCCTTCGGAGACACACACTGTGACTGTAATGAATTGTGTTCATTCGGAGACACACACAGTAACTCTAATGGGCTGTGTTCATTCGGAGACACACTGTAACTGTAATGGACTGTGTTCATTCGGAGACACACACTGTAACTGTAATGGACTGTGAACATTAGGAGACACACACTGTAACTGTAATGGACAGTGTTCATTCTGAGACACACACTGTAACTGTAATGGGCTGTATTCATTTGGAGACACACTGTAACTGTAATGGACTGTGATCATTAGGAGACACACTGTAACTGTAATGGACTGTATTCATTCGGAGACACACACTGTAACTGTAATGGACTGTGTTCATTCGGAGACACACACTGTAACTGTAATGAACTGTGTTCATTCGGAGACACACACTGTAACTGTAATGGACTGTGATCATTCGGAGACACACACTGTAACTGTAATGAACTGTGTTCATTCGGAGACACACACTGTGACTGTAATGAATTGTGTTCATTCGGAGACACACACAGTAACTGTAATGGGCTGTGTTCATTCGGAGCAACACTGTAACTGTAATGGACTGTGTTCATTCGGAGACACACACTGTAACTGTAATGGACTGTGTTCCTTCGGAGACACACACTGTGACTGTAATGAATTGTGTTCATTCGGAGACACACACAGTAACTGTAATGGGCTGTGTTCATTCGGAGACACACTGTAACTGTAATGGACTGTGTTCATTCGGAGACACACACTGTAACTGTAATGGACTGTGATCATTTGGAGACACACACTGTAACTGTAATGGACTGTGATCATTCGGAGACACACACTGTAACTGTAATGGGCTGTGATCATTAGGAGACACACTGTAACTGTAATGGGCAGTGATCATTCGGAGACACGCACTGTAACTGTAATGAACTGTGTTCATTCGGAGACACACACTGTAACTGTAATGGACTGTGTTCATCCGGATACACACACTGTAACTGTAATGGACTGTGTTCATTCGGAGACACACACTTCAACTGTAATGGACTGTGATCATTCGGAGATACACACTGTAACTGTAATCAACTGTGTTCATTCGGAGACACAGACTGTAACTGTAATGGACTGTGATCATTCAGAGACACACACTGTAACTGTAATGGACTGTGTTCATTCGGAGACACATACTGTAACTGTAATGGGCTGTGATCATTCGGAGACACACACTGTAACTGTAATGGACTGTATTCATTCGGAAACACACACTGTAACTGTAATGGGCTGTGTTGATTCGGAGACACACACTGTAACTGTAATGGACTGTGTTCATTCGGAGCCACACACTGTAACTGTAATGGACTGTGTTCATCCGGAGACACACACTGTAACTGTCATGGGCTGTGTTCATTCGGAGACACACACTGTAACTGTAATGGACTGTGTTCATTCGGAGACACACACTGTAACTGTAATGGACTGTGATCATTAGAAGACACACACTGTAACTGTAATGGACTGTGTTAATTAGGAGACACACACTGTAACTGTAATGGACTGTGATCATTCGGAGACACACACTGTAACTGTAATGGACTGTGTTCATTCGGAGACACACACTGTAACTGTAATGGGCTGTGATCATTCGGAGACATGCACTGTAACTGTAATGGACTGTGTTCATTCGCAAACACACACTGTAACTGTAATGGGCTGAATTCATTCGGAGACACACACTGTAACTGTAATGGACTGTGTTCATTCGTAGACACACACTGTGACTGTAATGGATTGTGTTCATTCAGAGACACACACTGTAACTGTAATGGGCCGTGATCAATAGGAGACACACTGTAACTGTAATGGGCTGTGATCATTCGGAGACACGCACTGTAACTGTAATGGACTGTGTTCATTAGGAGACTCTCACTGTAACTGTAATGGGCTGTGATCATTAGGAGATACGCACTGTAACTAATGGACTGTATTCATTCGGAGACACACTGTAACTGTAATGGACTGTGATCATTAGGAGACACACACGGTAACTGTAATGGACTGTGATCATTCGGAGACACACACTGTAACTGTAATGGACTGTATTCATTCGGAGACACACACTGTAACTGTAATGAACTGTGTTCATTCGGAGATACACACTGTAACTGTAATGGACTGTGATCATTCGGAGACACACACTGTAACTGTAATGGACTGTGTTCATTCGGAGACACACACTGTAACTGTAATGGGCTGTGATCATTCGGAGACATGCACTGTAACTGTAATGGACTGTGTTCATTCGGAAACACACACTGTAACTGTAATGGGCTGAATTCATTCGGAGACACACACTGTAACTGTAATGGACTGTGTTCATTCGTAGACACACACTGTGACTGTAATGGATTGTGTTCATTCAGAGACACACACTGTAACTGTAATGGGTCGTGATCAATAGGAGACACACTGTAACTGTAATGGGCTGTGATCATTCGGAGACACGCACTGTAACTGTAATGGACTGTGTTCATTAGGAGACTCACACTGTAACTGTAATGGGCTGTGATCATTCGGAGATACGCACTGTAACTAATGGACTGTATTCATTCGGAGACACACTGTAACTGTAATGGACTGTGATCATTAGGAGACACACACGGTAACTGTAATGGACTGTGATCATTCGGAGACACACACTGTAACTGTAATGGACTGTGTTCATTCGGAGACACACACTGTAACTGTAATGGACTGTGATCATTAGGAGACACACACTGTAACTGTAATGGACTGTGTTCATTCGGAGACACACACTGTAACTGTAATGGACTGTGATCATTCGGAGACACACACTGTAACTGTAATGGACTGTGATCATTCGGAGACACACACTGTAACTGTAATGGACTGTGTTCATTCGGAGACACACACTGTAACTGTAATGGACTGTGTTCATTCGGAGACACACACTGTAACTGTAATGGACTGTATTCATTCGGAGACAAACACTGTAACTGTAATGGACTGTGATCATTCGGAGACACACACAGTAACTGTAATGAACTGTGTTCATTCGGAGACATACTCTATAACTGTAATGGACTGTGATCATTCGGAGACACACACTGTAACTGTAATGGACTGTGTTCATTCGGAGACACACACTGTAACTGTAATGGACTGTGATCATTCGGAGACACACAATGTAACTGTAATGGACTGTGTTCATTCGGAGACACACACTGTAACTGTAATGGACTTTGTTCATTCGGAGACACACACTGTAACTGTAATGGACTGTATTCATTCGGAGACACACACTGTAACTGTAATGGACTGTGATCATTCGGAGACACACACAGTAACTGTAATGAACTGTGTTCATTCGGAGACACACACTATGACTGTAATGGATTGTGTTCATTCAGAGACACATACAGAAACTGTAATGGGCTGTGTTCATTCGGAGACACACACTATAACTGTAATGGACTGTGTTCATTCGGAGACACACACTGTAACTGTGATGGACTGTGATCATTAGGAGACACACACTGTAACTGTAATGGACTGTGATCATTCGGAGACACACACTGTAACTGTAATGAACTGTGTTCATTCGGAGACACACACTGTAACTGTAATGGACTGTGATCATTCGGAGACACACACTGTAACTGTAATGAACTGTGTTCATTCGGAGACACACACTGTAACTGTAATGGACTGTGATCATTCGGAGACACACACTGTAACTGTAATGGGCTGTCTTCATTCGGAGACACACACTGTAACTGTAAAGGACTGTGTTCATTCGCAGACACACACTGTAACTGTAATGGACTGTGTTCATTCGGAGACACACACTGTAACTGTAATGGGCTGTGATCATTCGGAGACATGCACTGTAACTGTAATGGACTGTGTTCATTCGGAAACACACACTGTAACTGTAATGGGCTGTGTTCATTCGGAGACACACACTGTAACTGTAATGGAATGTGTTCATTCGGAGACACACACTGTAACAGTAATGGACTGTGATCATTAGGAGACACACACTGTAACTGTAATGGACTGTGATCATTAGGAGACACACACTGTAACTGTAATGGACTGTGTTCATTCGGATACACACACTGTAACTGTAATGGACTGTGATCATTCGGAGACACACACTGTAACTGTAATGAACTGTGTTCATTCGGAGACACACACTGTAACTGTAATGGACTGTGATCATTCGGAGACACACACTGTAACTGTAATGAACTGTGTTTATTCGGAGACACACACTGTGACTGTCATGAATTGTGTTCATTCGGAGACACACACAGTAACTGTAATGGGCTGTGTTCATTCGGAGACCCACTCTGTAACTGTAATGGACTGTGTTCATTCGGAGACACACACTGTAACTGTAATGGACTGTGATCATTAGGAGACACACACTGTAACTGTAATGGACAGTGTTCATTCTGAGACACACACTGTAACTGTAATGGGCTGTATTCATTTGGAGACACACTGTAACTGTAATGGACTGTGATCATTAGGAGACACACTGTAACTGTAATGGACTGTGTTCATTAGGAGACACACAACGTAACTGCAATGGACTGTGATCATTTGGAGACACACACTGTAACTGTAATGGACTGTGATCATTCGGAGACACACACTGTAACTGTAATGGACTGTGATCATTCGGAGACACACACTGTAACTGTAATGGACTGTGTTCATTCGGAGACACACACTGTAACTGTAATGGACTGTGTTCATTCGGAGACACACACTGTAACTGTAATGGACTGTATTCATTCGGAGACACACACTGTAACTGTAATGGACTGTGTTCATTCGGAGACACACACTGTAACTGTAATGAACTGTGTTCATTCGGAGACACACACTGTAACTGTAATGGACTGTGATCATTCGGAGACACACACTGTAACCGTAATGAACTGTGTTCATTCGGAGACACACACTGTGACTGTAATGAATTGTGTTCATTCGGAGACACACACAGTAACTGTAATGGGCTGTGTTCATTCGGAGCCACACTATCACTGTAATGGACTGTGTTCATTCGGAGACACACACTGTAACTGTAATGGACTGTGATCATTCGGAGACACACACTGTAACTGTAATGGACTGTGTTCATTCGGAGACACACACTGTAACTGTAATGGACTGTGTTCATTCGGAGACACACACTGTAACTGTAATGGACTGTATTCATTCGGAGACACACACTGTAACTGTAATGGACTGTGTTCATTCGGAGACACACACTGTAACTGTAATGAACTGTGTTCATTCGGAGACACACACTGTAACTGTAATGGACTGTGATCATTCGGAGACACACACTGTAACTGTAATGAACTGTGTTCCTTCGGAGACACACACTGTGACTGTAATGAATTGTGTTCATTCGGAGACACACACAGTAACTGTAATGGGCTGTGTTCATTCGGAGACACACTGTAACTGTAATGGACTGTGTTCATTCGGAGACACACACTGTAACTGTAATGGACTGTGAACATTAGGAGACACACACTGTAACTGTAATGGACAGTGTTCATTCTGAGACACACACTGTAACTGTAATGGGCTGTATTCATTTGGAGACACACTGTAACTGTAATGGACTGTGATCATTAGGAGACACACTGTAACTGTAATGGGCTGTGTTCATTAGGAGACACACACCGTAACTGTAATGGACTGTGATCATTTGGAGACACACACTGTAACTGTAATGGACTGTGATCATTCGGAGACACACACTGTAACTGTAATGGACTGTGTTCATTCGGAGACACACACTGTAACTGTAATGGACTGTATTCATTCGGAGACACACACTGTAACTGTAATGGACTGTGATCATTCGGAGACACACACAGTAACTGTAATGAACTGTGTTCATTCGGAGACAAACACTATGACTGTAATGGATTGTGTTCATTCAGAGACACATACAGAAACTGTAATGGGCTGTGTTCATTCGGAGACACACACTATAACTGTAATGGACTGTGTTCATTCGGAGACACACACTGTAACTGTGATGGACTGTGATCATTAGGAGACACACACTGTAACTCTAATGGACTGTGTTCATTCGGAGACACACACTGTAACTGTAATGGACTGTGATCATTCGGAGACACACACTGTAACTGTAATGGACTGTGTTCATTCGGAGACACACTCTGTAACTGTAATGGGCTGTGATCATTTGGAGACACGCACTGTAACTGTAATGGACTGTGTTCATTCGGAAACACACACTGTAACTGTAATGGGCTGTCTTCATTCGGAGACACACACTGTAACTGTAATGGACTGTGTTCATTCGCAGACACACACTGTAAGTGTCATGGACTGTGTTCATTCGGAGACACACACTGTAACTGTAATGGGCTGTGATCATTCGGAGACATGCACTGTAACTGTAATGGACTGTGTTCATTCGGAAACACACACTGTTACTGTAATGGGCTGTGTTCATTCGGAGACACACACTGTAACTGTAATGGAATGTGTTCATTCGGAGACACACACTGTAACTGTAATGGGCTGTATTCATTTGGAGACACACTGTAACTGTAATGGACTGTGATCATTAGGAGACACACTGTAACTGTAATGGACTGTGTTCATTAGGAGGCACACACCGTAACTGTAATGGACTGTGATCATTTGGAGACACACACTGTAACTGTAATGGACTGTGATCATTCGGAGACACACACTGTAACTGTAATGGACTGTGTTCATTCGGAGACACACACTGTAACTGTAATGGACTGTGTTCATTCGGAGACACACACTGTAACTGTAATGGACTGTGTTCATTCGGAGACACACACTGTAACTGTAATGGACTGTATTCATTCGGAGACACACACTGTAACTGTAATGGACTGTGTTCATTCGGAGACACACACTGTAACTGTAATGAACTGTGTTCATTCGGAGACACACACTGTAACTGTAATGGACTGTGATCATTCGGAGACACACACTGTAACTGTAATGAACTGTGTTCATTCGGAGACACACACTGTGACTGTAATGAATTGTGTTCATTCGGAGACACACACAGTAACTGTAATGGGCTGTGTTCATTCGGAGACACACTGTAACTGTAATGGACTGTGTTCATTCGGAGACACACACTGTAACTGTAATGGACTGTGATCATTCGGAGACACACACTGTAACTGTAATGGACTGTGTTCATTCGGAGACACACACTGTAACTGTAATGGACTGTATTCATTCGGAGACACACACTGTAACTGTAATGGACTGTGTTCATTCGGAGACACACACTGTAACTGTAATGAACTGTGTTCATTCGGAGACACACACTGTAACTGTAATGGACTGTGATCATTCGGAGACACACACTGTAACTGTAATGAACTGTGTTCCTTCGGAGACACACACTGTGACTGTAATGAATTGTGTTCATTCGGAGACACACACAGTAACTGTAATGGGCTGTGTTCATTCGGAGACACACTGTAACTGTAATGGACTGTGTTCATTTGGAGACACACACTGTAACTGTAATGGACTGTGAACATTAGGAGACACACACTGTAACTGTAATGGACAGTGTTCATTCTGAGACACACACTGTAACTGTAATGGGCTGTATTCATTTGGAGACACACTGTAACTGTAATGGACTGTGATCATTAGGAGACACACTGTAACTGTAATGGACTGTGTTCATTAGGAGACACACACCGTAACTGTAATGGACTGTGATCATTTGGAGACACACACTGTAACTGTAATGGACTGTGATCATTCGGAGACACACACTGTAACTGTAATGGACTGTGTTCATTCGGAGACACACACTGTAACTGTAATGGACTGTGTTCATTCGGAGACACACACTGTAACTGTAATGGACTGTGATCATTAGGAGACACACACTGTAACTGTAATTGACTGTGTTCATTCGGAGACAGACACTGTAACTGTAATGGACTGTGATCATTCGGAGACACACACTGTAACTGTAATGGACTGTGATCATTCGGAGACACACACTGTAACTGTAATGGACTGTGTTCATTCGAAGACACACACTGTAACTGTAATGGACTGTGTTCATTCGGAGACACACACTGTAACTGTAATGGACTGTATTCATTCGGAGACATACACTGTAACTGTAATGGACTGTGTTCATTCGGAGACACACACTGTAACTGTAATGGACTGTGTTCATTCGGAGACACACACTGTAACTGTAATGGACTGTGTTCATCCGGAGACACACACTGTAACTGTAATGGGCTGTGTTCATTCGGAGACACACACTGTAACTGTAATGGACTGTGTTCATTCGGAGACACACACTGTAACTGTAATGGACTGTGATTATTAGGAGACACACACTGGAACTGTAATGGACTGTGTTCATTAGGAGACACACACTGTAAATGTAATGGACTGTGATCATTCGGAGACACACACTGTAACTGTAATGAACTGCGTTCATTCGGAGACACACACTGTGACTGTAATGGATTGTGTTCATTCGGAGACACACACAGTAACTGTAATGGGCTGTGTTCATTCGGAGACACACACTGTAACTGTAATGGACTGTTTTCATTCGGACACACACACTGTAACTGTAATGGACTGTGATCATTAGGAGACACACACTGTAACTGTAATGGACCGTGTTCATTCTGAGACACACACTGTAACTGTAATGGGCTGTATTCATTCGGAGACACACTGTAACTGTAATGGACTGTGATCATTAGGAGACACACTGTAACTGTAATGGACTATGTTCATAAGGAGACACACACTGTAACTGTAATAGACTGTGATCATTTGGAGACACACACTTTAACTGTAATGGACTGTGATCATTCGGAGACACACACTGTAACTGTAATGGGCTGTGATCATTCGGAGACACACTGTAACTGTAATGGGCTGTGATCATTCGCAGACACGCACTGTAACTGTAATGGACTGTGTTCATTCGGAGACACACACTGTAACTGTAATGGACTGTGATCATTAGGAGACACACACTGTAACGGTAATGGACTGTGTTCATTCGGAGACACACACTGTAACTGTAATGGACTGTGATCATTCGGAGGCACACACTGTAACTGTAATGGACTGTGATCATTCGGAGACACACACTGTAACTGTAATGGACTGTGTTCATTCGGAGACACACACTGTAACTGTAATGGACTGTGTTCATTCGGAGACACACACTGTAACTGTAATGGACTGTGATCATTCGGAGACACACACTGTAACGGTAATGAACTGTGTTCATTCAGAGACACACACTGTAACTGTAATGGACTGTGATCATTCGGAGACACACACTGTAACTGTAATGGACTGTGTTCATTCGGAGACACACACTGTAACTGTAATGGACTGTGTTCATTCGGAGACACACACTGTAACTGTAATGGACTGTGTTCATCCGGAGACACACACTGTAACTGTAATGGGCTGTGTTCATTCGGAGACACACACTGTAACTGTAATGGACTGTGTTCATTCGGAGACACACACTGTAACTGTAATGGGCTGTGATCATTCGGAGACATGCACTGTAACTGTAATGGACTGTGTTCATTCGGAAACACACACTGTAACTGTAATGGGCTGTGTTCATTCGGAGACACACACTGTAACTGTAATGGAATGTGTTCATTCGGAGACACACACTGTAACAGTAATGGACTGTGATCATTCGGAGACACACACTGTAACTGTAATGGACTGTGATCATTAGGAGACACACACTGTAACTGTAATGGACTGTGTTCATTCGGATACACACACTGTAACTGTAATGGACTGAGATCATTCGGAGACACACACTGTAACTGTAATGAACTGTGTTCATTCGGAGTCACACACTGTAACTGTAATGGACTGTGATCATTCGGAGACACACACTATAACTGTAATGAACTGTGTTCATTCGGAGACACACACTGTGACTGTAATGAATTGTGTTCATTCGGAGACACACACAGTAACTGTAATGGGCTGTGTTCATTCGGAGACACACTCTGTAACTGTAATGGACTGTGTTCATTCGGAGACACACACTGTAACTGTAATGGACTGTGATCATTAGGAGACACACACTGTAACTGTAATGGACAGTGTTCATTCTGAGACACACACTGTAACTGTAATGGGCTGTATTCATTTGGAGACACACTGTAACTGTAATGGACTGTGATCATTAGGAGACACACTGTAACTGTAATGAACTGTGTTCATTAGGAGACACACAACGTAACTGCAATGGACTGTGATCATTTGGAGACACACACTGTAACTGTAATGGACTGTGATCATTCGGAGACACACACTGTAACTGTAATGGACTGTGATCATTCGGAGACACACACTGTAACTGTAATGGACTGTGTTCATTCGGAGACACACACTGTAACTGTAATGGACTGTGTTCATTCGGAGACACACACTGTAACTGTAATGGACTGTATTCATTCGGAGACACACACTGTAACTGTAATGGACTGTGTTCATTCGGAGACACACACTGTAACTGTAATGAACTGTGTTCATTCGGAGACACACACTGTAACTGTAATGGACTGTGATCATTCGGAGACACACACTGTAACTGTAATGAACTGTGTTCATTCGGAGACACACACTGTGACTGTAATGAATTGTGTTCATTCGGAGACACACACTGTAACTGTAATGGACTGTGTTCATTCGGAGACACACACTGTAACTGTAATGGACTGTGTTCATTCGGAGACACACACTGTAACTGTAATGGACTGTATTCATTCGGAGACACACACTGTAACTGTAATGGACTGTGTTCATTCGGAGACACACACTGTAACTGTAATGAACTGTGTTCATTCGGAGACACACACTGTAACTGTAGTGGACTGTGTTCATTCGGAGACACACACTGTAACTGTAATGGACTGTGAACATTAGGAGACACACACTGTAACTGTAATGGACAGTGTTCATTCTGAGACACACACTGTAACTGTAATGGGCTGTATTCATTTGGAGACACACTGTAACTGTAATGGACTGTGATCATTAGGAGACACACTGTAACTGTAATGGACTGTGTTCATTAGGAGACACACACCGTAACTGTAATGGACTGTGATCATTTGGAGACACACACTGTAACTGTAATGGACTGTGTTCATTCGGAGACACACACTGTAACTGTAATGGACTGTGTTCATTCGGAGACACACACTGTAACTGTAATGGACTGTGTTCATTCGGAGACACACACTGTAACTGTAATGGACTGTGATCATTAGGAGACACACACTGTAACTGTAATTGACTGTGTTCATTCGGAGACAGACACTGTAACTGTAATGGACTGTGATCATTCGGAGACACACACTGTAACTGTAATGGACTGTGATCATTCGGAGACACACACTTTAACTGTAATGGACTGTGTTCATTCGGAGACACACACTGTAACTGTAATGGACTGTGTTCATTCGGAGACACACACTGTAACTGTAATGGACTGTATTCATTCGGAGACACACACTGTAACTGTAATGGACTGTGTTCATTCGGAGACACACACTGTAACTGTAATGGACTGTGTTCATTCGGAGACACACACTGTAACTGTAATGGACTGTGTTCATCCGGAGACACACACTGTAATTGTAAAGGGCTGTGTTCATTCGGAGACACACACTGTAACTGTAATGGACTGTGTTCATTCGGAGACATACACTGTAACTGTAATGGACTGTGATTATTAGGAGACACACACTGTAACTGTAATGGACTGTGTTCATTAGGAGACACACACTGTAAATGTAATGGACTGTGATCATTCGGAGACACACACTGTAACTGTAATGAACTGCGTTCATTCGGAGACACACACTGTGACTGTAATGGATTGTGTTCATTCGGAGACACACACAGTAACTGTAATGGGCTGTGTTCATTCGGAGACACACACTGTAACTGTAATGGACTGTTTTCATTCGGAGACACACACTGTAACTGTAATGGACTGTGATCATTAGGAGACACACACTGTAACTGTAATGGACCATGTTCATTCTGAGACACACACTGTAACTGTAATGGGCTGTATTCATTCGGAGACACACTGTAACTGTAATGGACTGTGATCATTAGGAGACACACTGTAACTGTAATGGACTGTGTTCATTAGGAGACACACACTGTAACTGTAATGGACTGTGATCATTTGGAGACACACACTGTAACTGTAATGGACTGTGATCATTCGGAGACACACACTGTAACTGTAATGGGCTGTGATCATTCGGAGACACACTGTAACTGTAATGGGCTGTGATCATTCGCAGACACGCACTGTAACTGTAATGGACTGTGTTCATTCGGAGACACACGCTGTAACTGTAATGGACTGTGATCATTAGGAGACACACACTGTAACGGTAATGGACTGTGTTCATTCGGAGACACACACTGTAACTGTAATGGACTGTGATCATTCGGAGGCACACACTGTAACTGTAATGGACTGTGATCATTCGGAGACACACACTGTAACTGTAATGGACTGTGTTCATTCGGAGACACACACTGTAACTGTAATGGACTGTGTTCATTCGGAGACACACACTGTAACTGTAATGGACTGTGATCATTCGGAGACACACACTGTAACTGTAATGGACTGTGTTCATTCGGAGACACACACTGTAACTGTAATGGACTGTGTTCATTCGGAGACACACACTGTAACTGTAATGGACTGTGATCATTCGGAGACACACACTGTAACGGTAATGAACTGTGTTCATTCAGAGACACACACTGTAACTGTAATGGACTGTGATCATTCGGAGACACACACTGTAACTGTAATGGACTGTGTTCATTCGGAGACACACACTGTAACTGTAATGGACTGTGTTCATTCGGAGACACACACTGTAACTGTAATGGACTGTGTTCATCCGGAGACACACACTGTAACTGTAATGGGCTGTGTTCATTCGGAGACACACACTGTAACTGTAATGGACTGTGTTCATTCGGAGACACACACTGTAACTGTAATGGGCTGTGATAATTCGGAGACATGCACTGTAACTGTAATGGACTGTGTTCATTCGGAAACACACACTGTAACTGTAATGGGCTGTGTTCATTCGGAGACACACACTGTAACTGTAATGGAATGTGTTCATTCGGAGACACACACTGTAACAGTAATGGACTGTGATCATTAGGAGACACACACTGTAACTGTAATGGACTGTGATCATTAGGAGACACACACTGTAACTGTAATGGACTGTGTTCATTCGGATACACACACTGTAACTGTAATGGACTGTGATCATTCGGAGACACACACTGTAACTGTAATGAACTGTGTTCATTCGGAGACACACACTGTAACTGTAATGGACTGTGATCATTCGGAGACACACACTATAACTGTAATGAACTGTGTTCATTCGGAGACACACACTGTGACTGTAATGAATTGTGTTCATTCGGAGACACACACAGTAACTGTAATGGGCTGTGTTCATTCGGAGACACACTCTGTAACTGTAATGGACTGTGTTCATTCGGAGACACACACTGTAACTGTAATGGACTGTGATCATTAGGAGACACACACTGTAACTGTAATGGACAGTGTTCATTCTGAGACACACACTGTAACTGTAATGGGCTGTATTCATTTGGAGACACACTGTAACTGTAATGGACTGTGATCATTAGGAGACACACTGTAACTGTAATGAACTGTGTTCATTAGGAGACACACAACGTAACTGCAATGGACTGTGATCATTTGGAGACACACACTGTAACTGTAATGGACTGTGATCATTCGGAGACACACACTGTAACTGTAATGGACTGTGATCATTCGGAGACACACACTGTAACTGTAATGGACTGTGTTCATTCGGAGACACACACTGTAACTGTAATGGACTGTGTTCATTCGGAGACACACACTGTAACTGTAATGGACTGTATTCATTCGGAGACACACACTGTAACTGTAATGGACTGTGTTCATTCGGAGACACACACTGTAACTGTAATGAACTGTGTTCATTCGGAGACACACACTGTAACTGTAATGGACTGTGATCATTCGGAGACACACACTGTAACTGTAATGAACTGTGTTCATTCGGAGACACACACTGTGACTGTAATGAATTGTGTTCATTCGGAGACACACACTGTAACTGTAATGGACTGTGTTCATTCGGAGACACACACTGTAACTGTAATGGACTGTGTTCATTCGGAGACACACACTGTAACTGTAATGGACTGTATTCATTCGGAGACACACACTGTAACTGTAATGGACTGTGTTCATTCGGAGACACACACTGTAACTGTAATGAACTGTGTTCATTCGGAGACACACACTGTAACTGTAGTGGACTGTGTTCATTCGGAGACACACACTGTAACTGGAATGGACTGTGAACATTAGGAGACACACACTGTAACTGTAATGGACAGTGTTCATTCTGAGACACACACTGTAACTGTAATGGGCTGTATTCATTTGGAGACACACTGTAACTGTAATGGACTGTGATCATTAGGAGACACACTGTAACTGTAATGGACTGTGTTCATTAGGAGACACACACCGTAACTGTAATGGACTGTGATCATTTGGAGACACACACTGTAACTGTAATGGACTGTGATCATTCGGAGACACACACTGTAACTGTAATGGACTGTGTTCATTCGGAGACACACACTGTAACTGTAATGGACTGTGTTCATTCGGAGACACACACTGTAACTGTAATGGACTGTGATCATTAGGAGACACACACTGTAACTGTAATTGACTGTGTTCATTCGGAGACAGACACTGTAACTGTAATGGACTGTGATCATTCGGAGACACACACTGTAACTGTAATGGACTGTGATCATTCGGAGACACACACTGTAACTGTAATGGACTGTGTTCATTCGGAGACACACACTGTAACTGTAATGGACTGTGTTCATTCGGAGACACACACTGTAACTGTAATGGACTGTATTCATTCGGAGACACACACTGTAACTGTAATGGACTGTGTTCATTCGGAGACACACACTGTAACTGTAATGGACTGTGTTCATTCGGAGACACACACTGTAACTGTAATGGACTGTGTTCATCCGGAGACACACACTGTAATTGTAAAGGGCTGTGTTCATTCGGAGACACACACTGTAACTGTAATGGACTGTGTTCATTCGGAGACATACACTGTAACTGTAATGGACTGTGATTATTAGGAGACACACACTGTAACTGTAATGGACTGTGTTCATTAGGAGACACACACTGTAAATGTAATGGACTGTGATCATTCGGAGACACACACTGTAACTGTAATGAACTGCGTTCATTCGGAGACACACACTGTAACTGTAATGGACTGTGATCATTCGGAGACACACACTGTAACTGTAATGGGCTGTGATCATTCGGAGACACACTGTAACTGTAATGGACTGTGATCATTCGCAGACACGCACCGTAACTGTAATGGACTGTGTTCATTCGGAGACACACGCTGTAACTGTAATGGACTGTGATCATTAGGAGACACACACTGTAACGGTAATGGACTGTGTTCATTCGGAGACACACACTGTAACTGTAATGGACTGTGATCATTCGGAGGCACACACTGTAACTGTAATTGACTGTGATCATTCGGAGACACACACTGTAACTGTAATGGACTGTGTTCATTCGGAGACACACACTGTAACTGTAATGGACTGTGTTCATTCGGAGACACACACTGTAACTGTAATGGACTGTGATCATTCGGAGACACACACTGTAACTGTAATGAACTGTGTTCATTCGGAGACACACACTGTAACGGTAATGGACTGTGTTCATTCGGAGACACACACTGTAACTGTAATGGACTGTGATCATTCGGAGACACACACTGTAACGGTAATGAACTGTGTTCATTCAGAGACACACACTGTAACTGTAATGGACTGTGATCATTCGGAGACACACACTGTAACTGTAATGGACTGTGTTCATTCGGAGACACACACTGTAACTGTAATGGACTGTGTTCATTCGGAGACACACACTGTAACTGTAATGGACTGTGTTCATCCGGAGACACACACTGTAACTGTAATGGGCTGTGTTCATTCGGAGACACACACTGTAACTGTAATGGACTGTGTTCATTCGGAGACACACACTGTAACTGTAATGGGCTGTGATCATTCGGAGACACACACTGTAACTGTAATGGGCTGTGATCATTCGGAGACATGCACTGTAACTGTAATGGACTGTGTTCATTCGGAAACACACACTGTAACTGTAATGGGCTGTGTTCATTCGGAGACACACACTGTAACTGTAATGGAATGTGTTCATTCGGAGACACACACTGTAACAGTAATGGACTGTGATCATTAGGAGACACACACTGTAACTGTAATGGACTGTGATCATTAGGAGACACACACTGTAACTGTAATGGACTGTGTTCATTCGGATACACACACTGTAACTGTAATGGACTGTGATCATTCGGAGACACACACTGTAACTGTAATGAACTGTGTTCATTCGGAGACACACACTGTAACTGTAATGGACTGTGATCATTCGGAGACACACACTGTAACTGTAATGGACTGTATTCATTCGGAGACACACACTGTAACTGTAATGGACTGTGTTCATTCGGAGACACACACTGTAACTGTAATGAACTGTGTTCATTCGGAGACACACACTGTAACTGTAATGGACTGTGATCATTCGGAGACACACACTGTAACTGTAATGAACTGTGTTCATTCGGAGACACACACTGTGACTGTAATGAATTGTGTTCATTCGGAGACACACACTGTAACTGTAATGGACTGTGTTCATTCGGAGACACACACTGTAACTGTAATGGACTGTGTTCATTCGGAGACACACACTGTAACTGTAATGGACTGTATTCATTCGGAGACACACACTGTAACTGTAATGGACTGTGTTCATTCGGAGACACACACTGTAACTGTAATGAACTGTGTTCATTCGGAGACACACACTGTAACTGTAGTGGACTGTGTTCATTCGGAGACACACACTGTAACTGTAATGGACTGTGAACATTAGGAGACACACACTGTAACTGTAATGGACAGTGTTCATTCTGAGACACACACTGTAACTGTAATGGGCTGTATTCATTTGGAGACACACTGTAACTGTAATGGACTGTGATCATTAGGAGACACACTGTAACTGTAATGGACTGTGTTCATTAGGAGACACACACCGTAACTGTAATGGACTGTGATCATTTGGAGACACACACTGTAACTGTAATGGACTGTGATCATTCGGAGACACACACTGTAACTGTAATGGACTGTGTTCATTCGGAGACACACACTGTAACTGTAATGGACTGTTTTCATTCGGAGACACACACTGTAACTGTAATGGACTGTGATCATTAGGAGACACACACTGTAACTGTAATTGACTGTGTTCATTCGGAGACAGACACTGTAACTGTAATGGACTGTGATCATTCGGAGACACACACTGTAACTGTAATGGACTGTGATCATTCGGAGACACACACTGTAACTGTAATGGACTGTGTTCATTCGGAGACACACACTGTAACTGTAATGGACTGTGTTCATTCGGAGACACACACTGTAACTGTAATGGACTGTATTCATTCGGAGACACACACTGTAACTGTAATGGACTGTGTTCATTCGGAGACACACACTGTAACTGTAATGGACTGTGTTCATTCGGAGACACACACTGTAACTGTAATGGACTGTGTTCATCCGGAGACACACACTGTAATTGTAAAGGGCTGTGTTCATTCGGAGACACACACTGTAACTGTAATGGACTGTGTTCATTCGGAGACATACACTGTAACTGTAATGGACTGTGATTATTAGGAGACACACACTGTAACTGTAATGGACTGTGTTCATTAGGAGACACACACTGTAAATGTAATGGACTGTGATCATTCGGAGACACACACTGTAACTGTAATGAACTGCGTTCATTCGGAGACACACACTGTAACTGTAATGGACTGTGATCATTCGGAGACACACACTGTAACTGTAATGGGCTGTGATCATTCGAAGACACACTGTAACTGTAATGGGCTGTGATCATTCGCAGACACGCACTGTAACTGTAATGGACTGTGTTCATTCGGAGACACACGCTGTAACTGTAATGGACTGTGATCATTAGGAGACACACACTGTAACGGTAATGGACTGTGTTCATTCGGAGACACACACTGTAACTGTAATGGACTGTGATCATTCGGAGGCACACGCTGTAACTGTAATGGACTGTGATCATTCGGAGACACACACTGTAACTGTAATGGACTGTGTTCATTCGGAGACACACACTGTAACTGTAATGGACTGTGTTCATTCGGAGACACACACTGTAACTGTAATGGACTGTGATCATTCGGAGACACACACTGTAACTGTAATGGACTGTGTTCATTCGGAGACACACACTGTAACTGTAATGGACTGTGTTCATTCGGAGACACACACTGTAACTGTAATGGACTGTGATCATTCGGAGACACACACTGTAACGGTAATGAACTGTGTTCATTCAGAGACACACACTGTAACTGTAATGGACTGTGATCATTCGGAGACACACACTGTAACTGTAATGGACTGTGTTCATTCGGAGACACACAGTGTAACTGTAATGGACTGTGTTCATTCGGAGACACACACTGTAACTGTAATGGACTGTGTTCATCCGGAGACACACACTGTAACTGTAATGGGCTGTGTTCATTCGGAGACACACACTGTAACTGTAATGGACTGTGTTCATTCGGAGACACACACTGTAACTGTAATGGGCTGTGATCATTCGGAGACATGCACTGTAACTGTAATGGACTGTGTTCATTCGGAAACACACACTGTAACTGTAATGGGCTGTGTTCATTCGGAGACACACACTGTAACTGTAATGGAATGTGTTCATTCGGAGACACACACTGTAACAGTAATGGACTGTGATCATTAGGAGACACACACTGTAACTGTAATGGACTGTGATCATTAGGAGACACACACTGTAACTGTAATGGACTGTGTTCATTCGGATACACACACTGTAACTGTAATGGACTGTGATCATTCGGAGACACACACTGTAACTGTAATGAACTGTGTTCATTCGGAGACACACACTGTAACTGTAATGGACTGTGATCATTCGGAGACACACACTATAACTGTAATGAACTGTGTTCATTCGGAGACACACACTGTGACTGTAATGAATTGTGTTCATTCGGAGACACACACAGTAACTGTAATGGGCTGTGTTCATTCGGAGACACACTCTGTAACTGTAATGGACTGTGTTCATTCGGAGACACACACTGTAACTGTAATGGACTGTGATCATTAGGAGACACACACTGTAACTGTAATGGACAGTGTTCATTCTGAGACACACACTGTAACTGTAATGGGCTGTATTCATTTGGAGACACACTGTAACTGTAATGGACTGTGATCATTAGGAGACACACTGTAACTGTAATGAACTGTGTTCATTAGGAGACACACAACGTAACTGCAATGGACTGTGATCATTTGGAGACACACACTGTAACTGTAATGGACTGTGATCATTCGGAGACACACACTGTAACTGTAATGGACTGTGATCATTCGGAGACACACACTGTAACTGTAATGGACTGTGTTCATTCGGAGACACACACTGTAACTGTAATGGACTGTGTTCATTCGGAGACACACACTGTAACTGTAATGGACTGTATTCATTCGGAGACACACACTGTAACTGTAATGGACTGTGTTCATTCGGAGACACACACTGTAACTGTAATGAACTGTGTTCATTCGGAGACACACACTGTAACTGTAATGGACTGTGATCATTCGGAGACACACACTGTAACTGTAATGAACTGTGTTCATTCGGAGACACACACTGTGACTGTAATGAATTGTGTTCATTCGGAGACACACACTGTAACTGTAATGGACTGTGTTCATTCGGAGACACACACTGTAACTGTAATGGACTGTGTTCATTCGGAGACACACACTGTAACTGTAATGGACTGTATTCATTCGGAGACACACACTGTAACTGTAATGGACTGTGTTCATTCGGAGACACACACTGTAACTGTAATGAACTGTGTTCATTCGGAGACACACACTGTAACTGTAGTGGACTGTGTTCATTCGGAGACACACACTGTAACTGTAATGGACTGTGAACATTAGGAGACACACACTGTAACTGTAATGGACAGTGTTCATTCTGAGACACACACTGTAACTGTAATGGGCTGTATTCATTTGGAGACACACTGTAACTGTAATGGACTGTGATCATTAGGAGACACACTGTAACTGTAATGGACTGTGTTCATTAGGAGACACACACCGTAACTGTAATGGACTGTGATCATTTGGAGACACACACTGTAACTGTAATGGACTGTGATCATTCGGAGACACACACTGTAACTGTAATGGACTGTGTTCATTCGGAGACACACACTGTAACTGTAATGGACTGTGTTCATTCGGAGACACACACTGTAACTGTAATGGACTGTGATCATTAGGAGACACCCACTGTAACTGTAATTGACTGTGTTCATTCGGAGACAGACACTGTAACTGTAATGGACTGTGATCATTCGGAGACACACACTGTAACTGTAATGGACTGTGATCATTCGGAGACACACACTGTAACTGTAATGGACTGTGTTCATTCGGAGACACACACTGTAACTGTAATGGACTGTGTTCATTCGGAGACACACACTGTAACTGTAATGGACTGTATTCATTCGGAGACACACACTGTAACTGTAATGGACTGTGTTCATTCGGAGACACACACTGTAACTGTAATGGACTGTGTTCATTCGGAGACACACACTGTAACTGTAATGGACTGTGTTCATCCGGAGACACACACTGTAATTGTAAAGGGCTGTGTTCATTCGGAGACACACACTGTAACTGTAATGGACTGTGTTCATTCGGAGACATACACTGTAACTGTAATGGACTGTGATTATTAGGAGACACACACTGTAACTGTAATGGACTGTGTTCATTAGGAGACACACACTGTAAATGTAATGGACTGTGATCATTCGGAGACACACACTGTAACTGTAATGAACTGCGTTCATTCGGAGACACACACTGTGACTGTAATGGATTGTGTTCATTCTGAGACACACACTGTAACTGTAATGGGCTGTATTCATTCGGAGACACACTGTAACTGTAATGGACTGTGATCATTAGGAGACACACTGTAACTGTAATGGACTGTGTTCATTAGGAGACACACACTGTAACTGTAATGGACTGTGATCATTTGGAGACACACACTGTAACTGTAATGGACTGTGATCATTCGGAGACACACACTGTAACTGTAATGGGCTGTGATCATTCGGAGACACACTGTAACTGTAATGGGCTGTGATCATTCGCAGACACGCACTGTAACTGTAATGGACTGTGTTCATTCGGAGACACACGCTGTAACTGTAATGGACTGTGATCATTAGGAGACACACACTGTAACGGTAATGGACTGTGTTCATTCGGAGACACACACTGTAACTGTAATGGACTGTGATCATTCGGAGGCACACACTGTAACTGTAATGGACTGTGATCATTCGGAGACACACACTGTAACTGTAATGGACTGTGTTCATTCGGAGACACACACTGTAACTGTAATGGACTGTGTTCATTCGGAGACACACACTGTAACTGTAATGGACTGTGATCATTCGGAGACACACACTGTAACGGTAATGAACTGTGTTCATTCAGAGACACACACTGTAACTGTAATGGACTGTGATCATTCGGAGACACACACTGTAACTGTAATGGACTGTTTTCATTCGGAGACACACACTGTAACTGTAATGGACTGTGATCATTAGGAGACACACACTGTAACTGTAATGGACCGTGTTCATTCTGAGACACACACTGTAACTGTAATGGGCTGTATTCATTCGGAGACACACTGTAACTGTAATGGACTGTGATCATTAGGAGACACACTGTAACTGTAATGGACTGTGTTCATTAGGAGACACACACTGTAACTGTAATGGACTGTGATCATTTGGAGACACACACTGTAACTGTAATGGACTGTGATCATTCGGAGACACACACTGTAACTGTAATGGGCTGTGATCATTCGGAGACACACTGTAACTGTAATGGGCTGTGATCATTCGCAGACACGCACTGTAACTGTAATGGACTGTGTTCATTCGGAGACACACACTGTAACTGTAATGGACTGTGATCATTAGGAGACACACACTGTAACGGTAATGGACTGTGTTCATTCGGAGACACACACTGTAACTGTAATGGACTGTGATCATTAGGAGACACACACTGTAACTGTAATTGACTGTGTTCATTCGGAGACAGACACTGTAACTGTAATGGACTGTGATCATTCGGAGACACACACTGTAACTGTAATGGACTGTGATCATTCGGAGACACACACTGTAACTGTAATGGACTGTGTTCATTCGGAGACACACACTGTAACTGTAATGGACTGTGTTCATTCGGAGACACACACTGTAACTGTAATGGACTGTATTCATTCGGAGACACACACTGTAACTGTAATGGACTGTGTTCATTCGGAGACACACACTGTAACTGTAATGGACTGTGTTCATTCGGAGACACACACTGTGACTGTAATGGACTGTGTTCATCCGGAGACACACACTGTAACTGTAATGGGCTGTGTTCATTCGGAGACACACACTGTAACTGTAATGGACTGTGTTCATTCGGAGACACACACTGTAACTGTAATGGACTGTGATTATTAGGAGACACACACTGTAACTGTAATGGACTGTGTTCATTAGGAGACACACACTGTAAATGTAATGGACTGTGATCATTCGGAGACACACACTGTAACTGTAATGAACTGCGTTCATTCGGAGACACACACTGTGACTGTAATGGATTGTGTTCATTCGGAGACACACACAGTAACTGTAATGGGCTGTGTTCATTCGGAGACACACACTGTAACTGTAATGGACTGTTTTCATTCGGAGACACACACTGTAACTGTAATGGGCTGTGATCATTAGGAGACACACACTGTAACTGTAATGGACCGTGTTCATTCTGAGACACACACTGTAACTGTAATGGGCTGTATTCATTCGGAGACACACTGTAACTGTAATGGACTGTGATCATTAGGAGACACACTGTAACTGTAATGGACTGTGTTCATTAGGAGACACACACTGTAACTGTAATGGACTGTGATCATTTGGAGACACACACTGTAACTGTAATGGACTGTGATCATTCGGAGACACACACTGTAACTGTAATGGGCTGTGATCATTCGGAGACACACTGTAACTGTAATGGGCTGTGATCATTCGCAGACACGCACTGTAACTGTAATGGACTGTGTTCATTCGGAGACACACACTGTAACTGTAATGGACTGTGATCATTAGGAGACACACACTGTAACGGTAATGGACTGTGTTCATTCGGAGACACACACTGTAACTGTAATGGACTGTGATCATTCGGAGGCACACACTGTAACTGTAATGGACTGTGATCATTCGGAGACACACACTGTAACTGTAATGGACTGTGTTCATTCGGAGACACACACTGTAACTGTAATGGACTGTGTTCATTCGGAGACACACACTGTAACTGTAATGGACTGTGATCATTCGGAGACACACACTGTAACGGTAATGAACTGTGTTCATTCAGAGACACACACTGTAACTGTAATGGACTGTGATCATTCGGAGACACACACTGTAACTGTAATGGACTGTGTTCATTCGGAGACACACGCTGTAACTGTAATGGACTGTGTTCATTCGGAGACACACACTGTAACTGTAATGGACTGTGTTCATCCGGAGACACACACTGTAACTGTAATGGGCTGTGTTCATTCGGAGACACACACTGTAACTGTAATGGACTGTGTTCATTCGGAGACACACACTGTAACTGTAATGGACTGTGATTATTAGGAGACACACACTGTAACTGTAATGGACTGTGTTCATTCGGAGACACACACTGTAACTGTAATGGGCTGTGATCATTCGGAGACATGCACTGTAACTGTAATGGACTGTGTTCATTCGGAAACACACACTGTAACTGTAATGGGCTGTGTTCATTCGGAGACACACACTGTAACTGTAATGGAATGTGTTCATTCGGAGACACACACTGTAACAGTAATGGACTGTGATCATTAGGAGACACACACTGTAACTGTAATGGACTGTGATCATTAGGAGACACACACTGTAACTGTAATGGACTGTGTTCATTCGGATACACACACTGTAACTGTAATGGACTGTGATCATTCGGAGACACACACTGTAACTGTAATGAACTGTGATCATTCGGAGACACACACTGTAACTGTAATGAACTGTGTTCATTCGGAGACACATACTGTGACTGTAATGAATTGTGTTCATTCGGAGACACACACAGTAACTGTAATGGGCTGTGTTCATTCGGAGACACACTCTGTAACTGTAATGGACTGTGTTCATTCGGAGACACACACTGTAACTGTAATGGACTGTGATCAGTAGGAGACACACACTGTAACTGTAATGGACAGTGTTCATTCTGAGACACACACTGTAACTGTAATGGGCTGTATTCATTTGGAGACACACTGTAACTGTAATGGACTGTGATCATTAGGAGACACACTGTAACTGTAATGAACTGTGTTCATTAGGAGACACACAACGTAACTGCAATGGACTGTGATCATTCGGAGACACACACTGTAACTGTAATGGACTGTGATCATTCGGAGACACACACTGTAACTGTAATGGACTGTGTTCATTCGGAGACACACACTGTAACTGTAATGGACTGTGTTCATTCGGAGACACACACTGTAACTGTAATGGACTGTATTCATTCGGAGACACACACTGTAACTGTAATGGACTGTGTTCATTCGGAGACACACACTGTAACTGTAATGAACTGTGTTCATTCGGAGACACACACTGTAACTGTAATGGACTGTGATCATTCGGAGACACACACTGTAACTGTAATGAACTGTGTTCATTCGGAGACACACACTGTGACTGTAATGAATTGTGTTCATTCGGAGACACACACAGTAACTGTAATGGGCTGTGTTCATTCGGAGACACACTGTAACTGTAATGGACTGTGTTCATTCGGAGACACACACTGTAACTGTAATGGACTGTGATCATTCGGAGACACACACTGTAACTGTAATGGACTGTGTTCATTCGGAGACACACACTGTAACTGTAATGGACTGTGTTCATTCGGAGACACACACTGTAACTGTAATGGACTGTATTCATTCGGAGATACACACTGTAACTGTAATGGACTGTGTTCATTCGGAGACACACACTGTAACTGTAATGAACTGTGTTCATTCGGAGACACACACTGTAACTGTAATGGACTGTGATCATTCGGAGACACACACTGTAACTGTAATGAACTGTGTTCCTTCGGAGACACACACTGTGACTGTAATGAATTGTGTTCATTCGGAGACACACACAGTAACTGTAATGGGCTGTGTTCATTCGGAGACACACTGTAACTGTAATGGACTGTGTTCATTCGGAGACACACACTGTAACTGTAATGGACTGTGAACATTAGGAGACACACACTGTAACTGTAATGGACAGTGTTCATTCTGAGACACACACTGTAACTGTAATGGGCTGTATTCATTTGGAGACACACTGTAACTGTAATGGACTGTGATCATTAGGAGACACACTGTAACTGTAATGGACTGTGTTCATTAGGAGACACACACCGTAACTGTAATGGACTGTGATCATTTGGAGACACACACTGTAACTGTAATGGACTGTGATCATTCGGAGACACACACTGTAACTGTAATGGACTGTGTTCATTCGGAGACACACACTGTAACTGTAATGGACTGTGTTCATTCGGAGACACACACTGTAACTGTAATGGACTGTGATCATTAGGAGACACCCACTGTAACTGTAATTGACTGTGTTCATTCGGAGACAGACACTGTAACTGTAATGGACTGTGATCATTCGGAGACACACACTGTAACTGTAATGGACTGTGATCATTCGGAGACACACACTGTAACTGTAATGGACTGTGTTCATTCGGAGACACACACTGTAACTGTAATGGACTGTGTTCATTCGGAGACACACACTGTAACTGTAATGGACTGTATTCATTCGGAGACACACACTGTAACTGTAATGGACTGTGTTCATTCGGAGACACACACTGTAACTGTAATGGACTGTGTTCATTCGGAGACACACACTGTAACTGTAATGGACTGTGTTCATCCGGAGACACACACTGTAACTGTAATGGGCTGTGTTCATTCGGAGACACACACTGTAACTGTAATGGACTGTGTTCATTCGGAGACACACACTGTAACTGTAATGGACTGTGATTATTAGGAGACACACACTGTAACTGTAATGGACTGTGTTCATTAGGAGACACACACTGTAAATGTAATGGACTGTGATCATTCGGAGACACACACTGTAACTGTAATGAACTGCGTTCATTCGGAGACACACACTGTGACTGTAATGGATTGTGTTCATTCGGAGACACACACAGTAACTGTAATGGGCTGTGTTCATTCGGAGACACACACTGTAACTGTCATGGACTGTTTTCATTCGGAGACACACACTGTAACTGTAATGGACTGTGATCATTAGGAGACACACACTGTAACTGTAATGGACCGTGTTCATTCTGAGACACACACTGTAACTGTAATGGGCTGTATTCATTCGGAGACACACTGTAACTGTAATGGACTGTGATCATTAGGAGACACACTGTAACTGTAATGGACTGTGTTCATTAGGAGACACACACTGTAACTGTAATGGACTGTGATCATTTGGAGACACACACTGTAACTGTAATGGACTGTGATCATTCGGAGACACACTCTGTAACTGTAATGGGCTGTGATCATTCGGAGACACACTGTAACTGTAATGGGCTGTGATCATTCGCAGACACGCACTGTAACTGTAATGGACTGTGTTCATTCGGAGACACACACTGTAACTGTAATGGACTGTGATCATTAGGAGACACACACTGTAACGGTAATGGACTGTGTTCATTCGGAGACACACACTGTAACTGTAATGGACTGTGATCATTCGGAGGCACACACTGTAACTGTAATGGACTGTGAACATTCGGAGACACACACTGTAACTGTAATGGACTGTGTTCATTCGGAGACACACACTGTAACTGTAATGGACTGTGTTCATTCGGAGACACACACTGTAACTGTAATGGACTGTGATCATTCGGAGACACACACTGTAACGGTAATGAACTGTGTTCATTCAGAGACACACATTGTAACTGTAATGGACTGTGATCATTCGGAGACACACACTGTAACTGTAATGGACTGTGTTCATTCGGAGACACACACTGTAACTGTAATGGACTGTGTTCATTCGGAGACACACACTGTAACTGTAATGGACTGTGTTCATCCGGAGACACACACTGTAACTGTAATGGGCTGTGTTCATTCGGAGACACACACTGTAACTGTAATGGACTGTGTTCATTCGGAGACACACACTGTAACTGTAATGGACTGTGATTATTAGGGGACACACACTGTAACTGTAATGGACTGTGTTCATTAGGAGACACACACTGTAAATGTAATGGTCTGTGATCATTCGGAGACACACACTGTAACTGTAATGGACTGTGTTCATTCGGAGACACACAATGTAACTGTAATGGGCTGTGATCATTCGGAGACATGCACTGTAACAGTAATGGACTGTGTTCATTCGGAAACACACACTGTAAATGTAATGGGCTGTGTTCAATCGGAGACACACACTGTAACTGTAATGGACTGTGTTCATTCGGAGACACACACTGTAACTGTAATGGACTGTGATCATTAGGAGACACACACTGTAACTGTAATGGACTGTGATCATTAGGAGACACACACTGTAACTGTAATGGACTGTGTTCATTCGGATACACCCACTGTAACTGTAATAGACTGTGATCATTCAGAGACACACACTGCAACTGTAATGAACTGTGTTCATTCGGAGCCACACACTGTAACTGTAATGGACTGTGATCATTCGGAGAAAAACACTGTAACTGTAATGAACTGTGTTCATTCGGAGACACACACTGTGACTGTAATGGATTGTGTTCATTCGGAGACACACACAGTAACTGTAATGGGCTGTGTTCATTCGGAGACACACACTGTAACTGTAATGGACTGTGTTCTTTCGGAGACACACACTGTAACTGTAATGGACTGTGATCATTAGGAGACACACACTGTAACTGTAAAGGACAGTGTTCATTCTGAGACACACACTGTAACTGTAATGGGCTGTATTCATTCGGAGACACACTGTAACTGTAATGGACTGTGATCATTAGGAGACACACTGTAAATTTAATGGACTGTGTTCATTAGGAGACACACACCGTAACTGTAATGGACTGTGATCATTTGGAGACACACACTGTAACTGTAATTGTTGTGATCATTCGGAGACACACACTGTAACTGTAATGGGCTGTGATCATTAGGAGACACACTGTAAATGTAATGGGCTGTGATCATTCGGAGACACACACTGTAACTGTAATGGACTGTGTTCATTCGGAGACACACACTGTAACTGTAATGGACTGTGTTCATTCGGAGACACACAATGTAACTGTAATGGGCTGTGATCATTCGGAGACATGCACTGTAATTGTAATGGACTGTGTTCATTCGGAAACACACACTGTAACTGTAATGGGCATTTGTTCATTCGGAGACACACACTGTAACTGTAATGGACTGTGATCATTAGGAGACACACACTGTAACTGTAATGGATTGTGATCATTAGGAGACACACACTGTAACTGTAATGGACTGTGTTCATTCGGATACACACACTGTACCTGTAATGGACTGTGAGCATTCGGAGACACACACTGTAACTGTAATGCACTGTGTTCATTCGGAGACACACACTGTAACTGCAATGGACTGTGATCATTCGGAGACACACTGTATCTGTAATGGATTGTGTTCATTCGGAGACACACACAGTAACTGTAATGGGCTGTGTTCATTCGGAGACACACACTGTAACTGTAATGGACTGTGTTCATTCGGAGACAAACACTGTAACTGTAATGGACTGTGATCATTAGGAGACACACACTGTAACTGTAATGGACAGTGTTCATTCTGAGACACACACTGTAACTGTAATGGGCTGTATTCATTCGGAGACACACTGTAACTGTAATGGACTGTGATCATTAGGAGACACACACTGTAACTGTAATGGGCTGTGATCATTTGGAGACACACACTGTAACTGTAATGGACTGTGATCATTCGGAGACACACACTGTAACTGTAATGGGCTGTGATCATTAGGAGACACACACTGTAACTGTAATGGACTGTGTTCATTCGGAGACACACACTGTAACTGTAATGGACTGTGTTCATCCGGAGACACACACTGTAACTGTAATGGACTGTGTTCATTCGGAGACACACACTTCAACTGTATTGGACTGTGATCATTCGGAGATACACACTGTAACTGTAATGAACTGTGTTCATTCGGAGACACAGACTGTAACTGTAATGGACTGTGATCATTCAGAGACACACACTGTAACTGTAAAGGACAGTGTTCATTCTGAGACACACACTGTAACTGTAATGGGCTGTATTCATTCGGAGACACACTGTAACTGTAATGGACTGTGATCATTAGGAGACACACTGTAAATTTAATGGACTGTGTTCATTAGGAGACACACACCGTAACTGTAATGGACTGTGATCATTTGGAGACACACACTGTAACTGTAATTGTTGTGATCATTCGGAGACACACACTGTAACTGTAATGGGCTGTGATCATTAGGAGACACACTGTAAATGTAATGGGCTGTGATCATTCGGAGACACACACTGTAACTGTAATGGACTGTGTTCATTCGGAGACACACACTGTAACTGTAATGGACTGTGTTCATTCGGAGACACACAATGTAACTGTAATGGGCTGTGATCATTCGGAGACATGCACTGTAATTGTAATGGACTGTGTTCATTCGGAAACACACACTGTAACTGTAATGGGCATTTGTTCATTCGGAGACACACACTGTAACTGTAATGGACTGTGATCATTAGGAGACACACACTGTAACTGTAATGGATTGTGATCATTAGGAGACACACACTGTAACTGTAATGGACTGTGTTCATTCGGATACACACACTGTACCTGTAATGGACTGTGAGCATTCGGAGACACACACTGTAACTGTAATGCACTGTGTTCATTCGGAGACACACACTGTAACTGCAATGGACTGTGATCATTCGGAGACACACTGTATCTGTAATGGATTGTGTTCATTCGGAGACACACACAGTAACTGTAATGGGCTGTGTTCATTCGGAGACACACACTGTAACTGTAATGGACTGTGTTCATTCGGAGACAAACACTGTAACTGTAATGGACTGTGATCATTAGGAGACACACACTGTAACTGTAATGGACAGTGTTCATTCTGAGACACACACTGTAACTGTAATGGGCTGTATTCATTCGGAGACACACTGTAACTGTAATGGACTGTGATCATTAGGAGACACACACTGTAACTGTAATGGACTGTGATCATTTGGAGACACACACTGTAACTGTAATGGACTGTGATCATTCGGAGACACACACTGTAACTGTAATGGGCTGTGATCATTAGGAGACACACACTGTAACTGTAATGGACTGTGTTCATTCGGAGACACACACTGTAACTGTAATGGACTGTGTTCATCCGGAGACACACACTGTAACTGTAATGGACTGTGTTCATTCGGAGACACACACTTCAACTGTATTGGACTGTGATCATTCGGAGATACACACTGTAACTGTAATGAACTGTGTTCATTCGGAGACACAGACTGTAACTGTAATGGACTGTGATCATTCAGAGACACACACTGAAACTGTAATGGACTGTGTTCATTCGGAGACACACACTGTAACTGTAATGGGCTGTGATCATTCGGAGACACACACTGTAACTGTAATGGACTGTATTCATTCGGAAACACACACTGTAACTGTAATCGGCTGTGTTGATTCGGAGACACACACTGTAACTGTAATGGACTGTGTTCATTCGGAGACACACACTGTAACTGTAATGGACTGTGTTCATCCGGAGACACACACTGTAACTGTAATGGGCTGTGTTCATTCAGAGACACACACTGTAACTGTAATGGACTGTGTTCATTCGGAGACACACACTGTAACTGCAATGGACTGTGATCATTCGGAGACACACACTGTAACTGTAATGGACTGTGTTCATTCGGAGACACACACTGTAACTGTAATGGGCTGTGATCATTCGGAGACATGCACTGTAACTGTAATGGACTGTGTTCATTCGGAAACACACACTGTAACTGTAATGGGCTGAATTCATTCGGAGACACACACTGTAACTGTAATGGACTGTGTTCATTCGTAGACACACACTGTGACTGTAATGGATTGTGTTCATTCAGAGACACACACTGTAACTGTAATGGGCTGTGATCAATAGGAGACGCACTGTAACTGTAATGGCTGTGATCATTCGGAGACACACTGTAACTGTAATGGCTGTGATCATTCGGAGACACGCACTGTAACTGTAATGGACTGTGTTCATTAGGAGACTCACACTGTAACTGTAATGGGCTGTGATCATTAGGAGACACACTGTAACTGTAATGGGCTGTGATCATTCGGAGATACGCACTGTAACTAATGGACTGTATTCATTCGGAGACACACTGTAACTGTAATGGACTGTGATCATTAGGAGACACACACGGTAACTGTAATGGACTGTGATCATTCGGAGACACACACTGTAACTGTAATGGACTGTGTTCATTCGGAGACACACACTGTAATTGTAATGGACTGTGATCATTAGGAGACACACACTGTAACTGTAATGGACTGTGTTCATTCGGAGACACACACTGTAACTGTAATGGACTGTGATCATTCGGAGACACACACTGTAACTGTAATGGACTGTGATCATTCGGAGACACACACTGTAACTGTAATGGACTGTGTTCATTCGGAGACACACGCTGTAACTGTAATGGACTGTGTTCATTCGGAGACACACACTGTAACTGTAATGGACTGTATTCATTCGGAGACACACACTGTAACTGTAATGGACTGTGATCATTCGGAGACACACACAGTAACTGTAATGAACTGTGTTCATTCGGAGACACACACTATAACTGTAATGGACTGTGATCATTCGGAGACACACACTGTAACTGTAATGAACTGTGTTCATTCGGAGACACACACTGTGACTGTAATGGATTGTGTTCATTCGGAGACACACACAGTAACTGTAATGGGCAGTGTTCATTCGGATACACACACTGTATCTGTAATGGACTGTGTTCATTCGGAGACACACACTGTAACTGTGATGGACTGTGATTATTAGGAGACACACACTGTAACTGTAATGGACTGTGTTCTTTCGGAGACACACACTGTAACTGTAATGGACTGTGATCATTCGGAGACACACACTGTAACTGTAATGGACTGTGTTCATTCGGAGACACACACTGTAACTGTAATGGGCTGTGATCATTCGGAGACACGCACTGTAACTGTAATGGACTGTGTTCATTCGGAAACACACACTGTAACTGTAATGGACTGTGTTCATTCGGAGACACACACTGTAACTGTGATGGACTGTGTTCATTCGGAGACACACACTGTAACTGTAATGGACTGTATTCATTCGGAGACACACACTGTAACTGTAATGGACTGTGATCATTCGGAGACACACACAGTAACTGTAATGAACTGTGTTCATTCGGAGACACACACTATAACTGTAATGGACTGTGATCATTCGGAGACACACACTGTAACTGAAATGAACTGTGTTCATTCGGAGACAAACACTGTAACTGTAATGGACTGTGATCATTAGGAGACACACACTGTAACTGTAATGGACAGTGTTCATTCTGAGACACACACTGTAACTGTAATGGGCTGTATTCATTCGGAGACACACTGTAACTGTAATGGACTGTGATCATTAGGAGACACACACTGTAACTGTAATGGACTGTGATCATTTGGAGACACACACTGTAACTGTAATGGACTGTGATCATTCGGAGACACACACTGTAACTGTAATGGGCTGTGATCATTAGGAGACACACACTGTAACTGTAATGGACTGTGATCATTCGGAGACACACACTGTAACTGTAATGGACTGTGATCATTCGGAGACACACACTGTAACTGTAATGGACTGTGTTCATTCGGAGACACACACTGTAACTGTAATGGACTGTGTTCATTCGGAGACACACACTGTAACTGTAATGGACTGTATTCATTCGGAGACACACACTGTAACTGTAATGGACTGTGATCATTCGGAGACACACACAGTAACTGTAATGAACTGTGTTCATTCGGAGACACACACTATAACTGTAATGGACTGTGATCATTCGGAGACACACACTGTAACTGTAATGAACTGTGTTCATTCGGAGACACACACTGTAACTGTAATGGACTGTGATTATTAGGAGACACACACTGTAACTGTAATGGACTGTGTTCATTCGGAGACACACACTGTAACTGTAATGGACTGTGATTATTAGGAGACACACACTGTAATTGTAATGGACTGTGTTCTTTCGGAGACACACACTGTAACTGTAATGGACTGTGATCATTCGGAGACACACACTGTAACTGTAATGGACTGTGTTCATTCGGAGACACACACTGTAACTGTAATGGGCTGTGATCATTCGGAGACACGCACTGTCACTGTAATGGACTGTGTTCATTCGGAAACACACACTGTAACTGTAATGGGCTGTGTTCATTCGGAGACACACACTGTAACTGTAATGGACTGTGTTCATTCGGAGACACACACTGTAACTGTAATGGACTGTGTTCATTCGGAGACACACACTGTAACTGTAATGGACTGTGTTCATCCGGAGACACACACTGTTACTGTAATGGACTGTGTTCATTCGGAGACACACACTGTAACTGTAATGGACTGTGAACATTCGGAGACACACATTGTAACTGTGATGGACTGTGATCATTAGGAGACACACACTGTAACTGTAATGGACTGTGTTCATTCGGAGACACACACTGTAACTGTAATGGACTGTGATCATTCGGAGACACACACTGTAACTGTAATGGACTGTGTTCATTCGGAGACACACACTGTAACTGTAATGGGCTGTGATCATTTGGAGACACGCACTGTAACTGTAATGGACTGTGTTCATTCGGAAACACACACTGTAACTGTAATGGGCGGTCTTCATTCGGAGACACACACTGTAACTGTAATGGACTGTGTTCATTCGGAGACACACACTGTAACTGTAATGGACTGTGTTCATTCGGAGACACACACTGTAACTGTAATGGACTGAGTTCATCCGGAGACACACACTGTAACTGTAATGGGCTGTGTTCATTTGGAGACACGCACTGTAACTGTAATGGACTGTGTTCATTCGGAGACAAACACTGTAACTGTAATGGACTGTGATTATTAGGAGACACACACTGGAACTGTAATTGACTGTGTTCATTCGGAGACACACACTGTAACTGTAATGGACTGTGTTCATTCGGAGACACACACTGAAACTGTAATGGACTGTGTTCATTCGGAGACACGCACTGTAACTGTAATGGACTGTGATCATTAGGAGACACACACTGTAACTGTAATGGACTGTGATCATTCGGAGACACACACTGTAACTGTGATGGACTGTGATCATTAGGAGACACACACTGTAACTGTAATGGACTGTGTTCATTCGGAGACACACACTGTAATTGTAATGGACTGTGATCATTCGGAGACACACACTGTAACTGTAATGGACTGTGTTCATTCGGAGACACACACTGTAACTGTAATGGGCTGTGATCATTTGGAGACACGCACTGTAACTGTATTGGACTGTGTTCATTCGGAAACACACACTGTAACTGTAATGGGCTGTCTTCATTCGGAGACACACACTGTAACTGTAATGGACTGTGTTCATTCGGAGACACACACTGTAACTGTAATGGACTGTGTTCATTCGGAGACACACACTGTAACTGTAATGGAGTGTGTTCATCCGGAGACACACACTGTAACTGTAATGGGCTGTGTTCATTTGGAGACACACACTGTAACTGTAATAGACTGTGATCATTCGGAGACACACACTGTAACTGTAATGAACTGTGTTCATTCGCAGACACACACTGTGACTGTAATGAATTGTGTTCATTCGGAGACACACACAGTAACTGTAATGGGCTGTGTTCATTCGGAGACACACTCTGTAACTGTAATGGACTGTGTTCATTCGGAGACACACACTGTAACTGTAATGGACTGTGATCATTAGGAGACACACACTGTAACTGTAATGGACAGTGTTCATTCTGAGACACACACTGTAACTGTAATGGGCTGTATTCATTTGGAGACACACTGTAACTGTAATGGACTGTGATCATTGGGAGACACACTGTAACTGTAATGAACTGTGTTCCTTAGGAGACACACACCGTAACTGTAATGGACTGTGATCATTTGGAGACACACACTGTAACTGTAATGGACTGTGATCATTCGGAGACACACACTGTAACTGTAATGGACTGTGATCATTAGGAGACACACACTGTAACTGTAATGGACTGTGTTCATTCGGAGACAGACACTGTAACTGTAATGGACTGTGATCATTCGGAGACACACACTGTAACTGTAATGGACTGTGATCATTCGGAGACACACACTGTAACTGTAATGGACTGTGTTCATTCGGAGACACACACTGTAACTGTAATGGACTGTGTTCATTCGGAGACAGACACTGTAACTGTAATGGACTGTGTTCATTCGGAGACAAACACTGTAACTGTAAAGGACTGTGATCATTCGAAGACACACACTGTAACTGTAATGGACTGAGTTCATTCGGAGACACACACTGTAACTGTAATGGACTGTGTTCATTCGGAGACACACACTGTAACTGTAATGAACTGTGTTCATTCGGAGACACACACTGTAACTGTAATGGGCTGTGATCATTCGGAGACACACACTGTAACTGTAATGAACTGTGTTCATTCGGAGACACACACTGTAACTGTAATGGACTGTGTTCATTCGGAGACACACACTGTAACTGTAATGGACTGTGTTCATCCGGAGACACACACTGTAACTGTAATGGACTGTGTTCATTCGGAGACACACACTGTAACTGTAATGGACTGTGTTCATTCGGAGACACGCACTGTAACTGTAATGGACTGTGATCATTAGGAGACACACACTGTAACTGTAATGGACTGTGTTCATTAGGAGACACACACTGTAACTGTAATGGACTGTGATCATTCGGAGACACACATTGTAACTGTGATGGACTGTGATCATTAGGAGACACACACTGTAACTGTAATGGACTGTGTTCATTCGGAGACACACACTGTAACTGTAATGGACTGTGATCATTCGGAGACACACACTGTAACTGTAATGGACTGTGTTCATTCGGAGACACACACTGTAACTGTAATGGGCTGTGATCATTTGGAGACACGCACTGTAACTGTAATGGACTGTGTTCATTCGGAAACACACACTGTAACTGTAATGGACGGTCTTCATTCGGAGACACACACTGTAACTGTAATGGACTGTGTTCATTCGGAGACACACACTGTAACTGTAATGGACTGTGTTCATTCGGAGACACACACTGTAACTGTAATGGACTGAGTTCATCCGGAGACACACACTGTAACTGTAATGGGCTGTGTTCATTTGGAGACACGCACTGTAACTGTAATGGACTGTGTTCATTCGGAGACAAACACTGTAACTGTAATGGACTGTGATTATTAGGAGACACACACTGTAACTGTAATTGACTGTGTTCATTCGGAGACACACACTGTAACTGTAATGGACTGTGTTCATTCGGAGACACACACTGTAACTGTAATGGACTGTGTTCATTCGGAGACACGCACTGTAACTGTAATGGACTGTGATCATTAGGAGACACACACTGTAACTGTAATGGACTGTGATCATTCGGAGACACACACTGTAACTGTGATGGACTGTGATCATTAGGAGACACACACTGTAACTGTAATGGACTGTGTTCATTCGGAGACACACACTGTAATTGTAATGGACTGTGATCATTCGGAGACACACACTGTAACTGTAATGGACTGTGTTCATTCGGAGACACACTGTAACTGTAATGGGCTGTGATCATTTGGAGACACGCACTGTAACTGTATTGGACTGTGTTCATTCGGAAACACACACTGTAACTGTAATGGGCTGTCTTCATTCGGAGACACACACTGTAACTGTAATGGACTGTGTTCATTCGGAGACACACACTGTAACTGTAATGGACTGTGTTCATTCGGAGACACACACTGTAACTGTAATGGAGTGTGATCATTCGGAGACACACACTGTAACTGTAATGGGCTGTGTTCATTTGGAGACACACACTGTAACTGTAATAGACTGTGATCATTCGGAGACACACACTGTAACTGTAATGAACTGTGTTCATTCGCAGACACACACTGTGACTGTAATGAATTGTGTTCATTCGGAGACACACACAGTAACTGTAATGGGCTGTGTTCATTCGGAGACACACTCTGTAACTGTAATGGACTGTGTTCATTCGGAGACACACACTGTAACTGTAATGGACTGTGATCATTAGGAGACACACACTGTAACTGTAATGGACAGTGTTCATTCTGAGACACACACTGTAACTGTAATGGGCTGTATTCATTTGGAGACACACTGTAACTGTAATGGACTGTGATCATTAGGAGACACACTGTAACTGTAATGAACTGTGTTCCTTAGGAGACACACACCGTAACTGTAATGGACTGTGATCATTTGGAGACACACACTGTAACTGTAATGGACTGTGATCATTCGGAGACACACACTGTAACTGTAATGGACTGTGATCATTAGGAGACACACACTGTAACTGTAATGGACTGTGTTCATTCGGAGACAGACACTGTAACTGTAATGGACTGTGATCATTCGGAGACACACACTGTAACTGTAATGGACTGTGATCATTCGGAGACACACACTGTAACTGTAATGGACTGTGTTCATTCGGAGACACACACTGTAACTGTAATGGACTGTGTTCATTCGGAGGCAGACACTGTAACTGTAATGGACTGTGTTCATTCGGAGACAAACACTGTAACTGTAAAGGACTGTGATCATTCGGAGACACACACTGTAACTGTAATGGACTGTGATCATTCGGAGACACACACTGTAACTGTAATGGACTGTGTTCATTCGGAGACACACACTGTAACTGTAATGGACTGTGTTCATTCGGAGACACACACTGTAACTGTAATGGACTGTATTCATTCGGAGACACACACTGTAACTGTAATGGACTGTGATCATTCGGAGACACACACAGTAACTGTAATGAACTGTGTTCATTCGGAGACACACACTATAACTGTAATGGACTGTGATCATTCGGAGACACACACTGTAACTGTAATGAACTGTGTTCATTCGGAGACACACACTGTAACTGTAATGGACTGTGATTATTTGGAGACACACACTGTAACTGTAATGGACTGTGTTCATTCGGAGACACACACTGTAACTGTAATGGACTGTGATTATTAGGAGACACACACTGTAACTGTAATGGACTGTGTTCTTTCGGAGACACACACTGTAACTGTAATGGACTGTGATCATTCGGAGACACACACTGTAACTGTAATGGACTGTGTTCATTCGGAGACACACACTGTAACTGTAATGGGCTGTGATCATTCGGAGACACGCACTGTCACTGTAATGGACTGTGTTCATTCGGAAACACACACTGTAACTGTAATGGGCTGTGTTCATTCGGAGACACACACTGTAACTGTAATGGACTGTGTTCATTCGGAGACACACACTGTAACTGTAATGGTCTGTGTTCATTCGGAGACACACACTGTAACTGTAATGGACTGTGTTCATCCGGAGACACACACTGTAACTGTAATGGACTGTGTTCATTCGGAGACACACACTGTAACTGTAATGGACTGTGTTCATTCGGAGACACGCACTGTAACTGTAATGGACTGTGATCATTAGGAGACACACACTGTAACTGTAATGGACTGTGTTCATTAGGAGACACACACTGTAACTGTAATGGACTGTGATCATTCGGAGACACACATTGTTCCTGTGATGGACTGTGATCATTAGGAGACACACACTGTAACTGTAATGGACTGTGTTCATTCGGAGACACACACTGTAACTGTAATGGACTGTGATCATTCGGAGACACACACTGTAACTGTAATGGACTGTGTTCATTCGGAGACACACACTGTAACTGTAATGGGCTGTGATCATTTGTAGACACGCACTGTAACTGTAATGGACTGTGTTCATTCGGAAACACACACTGTAACTGTAATGGGCGGTCTTCATTCGGAGACACACACTGTAACTGTAATGGACTGTGTTCATTCGGAGACACACACTGTAACTGTAATGGACTGTGTTCATTCGGAGACACACACTGTAACTGTAATGGACTGAGTTCATCCGGAGACACACACTGTAACTGTAATGGGCTGTGTTCATTTGGAGACACGCACTGTAACTGTAATGGACTGTGTTCATTCGGAGACAAACACTGTAACTGTAATGGACTGTGATTATTAGGAGACACACACTGTAACTGTAATTGACTGTGTTCATTCGGAGACACACACTGTAACTGTAATGGACTGTGTTCATTCGGAGACACACACTGTAACTGTAATGGACTGTGTTCATTCGGAGACACGCACTGTAACTGTAATGGAATGTGATCATTAGGAGACACACACTGTAACTGTAATGGACTGTGATCATTCGGAGACACACACTGTAACTGTGATGGACTGTGATCATTAGGAGACACACACTGTAACTGTAATGGACTGTGTTCATTCGGAGACACACACTGTAATTGTAATGGACTGTGATCATTCGGAGACACACACTGTAACTGTAATGGACGGTCTTCATTCGGAGACACACACTGTAACTGTAATGGACTGTGTTCATTCGGAGACACACACTGTAACTGTAATGGACTGTGTTCATTCGGAGACACACACTGTAACTGTAATGGACTGAGTTCATCCGGAGACACACACTGTAACTGTAATGGGCTGTGTTCATTTGGAGACACGCACTGTAACTGTAATGGACTGTGTTCATTCGGAGACAAACACTGTAACTGTAATGGACTGTGATTATTAGGAGACACACACTGTAACTGTAATTGACTGTGTTCATTCGGAGACACACACTGTAACTGTAATGGACTGTGTTCATTCGGAGACACACACTGTAACTGTAATGGACTGTGTTCATTCGGAGACACGCACTGTAACTGTAATGGACTGTGATCATTAGGAGACACACACTGTAACTGTAATGGACTGTGATCATTCGGAGACACACACTGTAACTGTGATGGACTGTGATCATTAGGAGACACACACTGTAACTGTAATGGACTGTGTTCATTCGGAGACACACACTGTAATTGTAATGGACTGTGATCATTCGGAGACACACACTGTAACTGTAATGGACTGTGTTCATTCGGAGACACACACTGTAACTGTAATGGGCTGTGATCATTTGGAGACACGCACTGTAACTGTATTGGACTGTGTTCATTCGGAAACACACACTGTAACTGTAATGGGCTGTCTTCATTCGGAGACACACACTGTAACTGTAATGGACTGTGTTCATTCGGAGACACACACTGTAACTGTAATGGACTGTGTTCATTCGGAGACACACACTGTAACTGTAATGGAGTGTGATCATTCGGAGACACACACTGTAACTGTAATGGGCTGTGTTCATTTGGAGACACACACTGTAACTGTAATAGACTGTGATCATTCGGAGACACACACTGTAACTGTAATGAACTGTGTTCATTCGCAGACACACACTGTGACTGTAATGAATTGTGTTCATTCGGAGACACACACAGTAACTGTAATGGGCTGTGTTCATTCGGAGACACACTCTGTAACTGTAATGGACTGTGTTCATTCGGAGACACACACTGTAACTGTAATGGACTGTGATCATTAGGAGACACACACTGTAACTGTAATGGACAGTGTTCATTCTGAGACACACACTGTAACTGTAATGGGCTGTATTCATTTGGAGACACACTGTAACTGTAATGGACTGTGATCATTAGGAGACACACTGTAACTGTAATGAACTGTGTTCCTTAGGAGACACACACCGTAACTGTAATGGACTGTGATCATTTGGAGACACACACTGTAACTGTAATGGACTGTGATCATTCGGAGACACACACTGTAACTGTAATGGACTGTGATCATTAGGAGACACACACTGTAACTGTAATGGACTGTGTTCATTCGGAGACAGACACTGTAACTGTAATGGACTGTGATCATTCGGAGACACACACTGTAACTGTAATGGACTGTGATCATTCGGAGACACACACTGTAACTGTAATGGACTGTGTTCATTCGGAGACACACACTGTAACTGTAATGGACTGTGTTCATTCGGAGGCAGACACTGTAACTGTAATGGACTGTGTTCATTCGGAGACAAACACTGTAACTGTAAAGGACTGTGATCATTCGGAGACACACACTGTAACTGTAATGGACTGTGATCATTCGGAGACACACACTGTAACTGTAATGGACTGTGTTCATTCGGAGACACACACTGTAACTGTAATGGACTGTGTTCATTCGGAGACACACACTGTAACTGTAATGGACTGTATTCATTCGGAGACACACACTGTAACTGTAATGGACTGTGATCATTCGGAGACACACACAGTAACTGTAATGAACTGTGTTCATTCGGAGACACACACTATAACTGTAATGGACTGTGATCATTCGGAGACACACACTGTAACTGTAATGAACTGTGTTCATTCGGAGACACACACTGTAACTGTAATGGACTGTGATTATTTGGAGACACACACTGTAACTGTAATGGACTGTGTTCATTCGGAGACACACACTGTAACTGTAATGGACTGTGATTATTAGGAGACACACACTGTAACTGTAATGGACTGTGTTCTTTCGGAGACACACACTGTAACTGTAATGGACTGTGATCATTCGGAGACACACACTGTAACTGTAATGGACTGTGTTCATTCGGAGACACACACTGTAACTGTAATGGGCTGTGATCATTCGGAGACACGCACTGTCACTGTAATGGACTGTGTTCATTCGGAAACACACACTGTAACTGTAATGGGCTGTGTTCATTCGGAGACACACACTGTAACTGTAATGGACTGTGTTCATTCGGAGACACACACTGTAACTGTAATGGTCTGTGTTCATTCGGAGACACACACTGTAACTGTAATGGACTGTGTTCATCCGGAGACACACACTGTAACTGTAATGGACTGTGTTCATTCGGAGACACACACTGTAACTGTAATGGACTGTGTTCATTCGGAGACACGCACTGTAACTGTAATGGACTGTGATCATTAGGAGACACACACTGTAACTGTAATGGACTGTGTTCATTAGGAGACACACACTGTAACTGTAATGGACTGTGATCATTCGGAGACACACATTGTTCCTGTGATGGACTGTGATCATTAGGAGACACACACTGTAACTGTAATGGACTGTGTTCATTCGGAGACACACACTGTAACTGTAATGGACTGTGATCATTCGGAGACACACACTGTAACTGTAATGGACTGTGTTCATTCGGAGACACACACTGTAACTGTAATGGGCTGTGATCATTTGGAGACACGCACTGTAACTGTAATGGACTGTGTTCATTCGGAAACACACACTGTAACTGTAATGGGCGGTCTTCATTCGGAGACACACACTGTAACTGTAATGGACTGTGTTCATTCGGAGACACACACTGTAACTGTAATGGACTGTGTTCATTCGGAGACACACACTGTAACTGTAATGGACTGAGTTCATCCGGAGACACACACTGTAACTGTAATGGGCTGTGTTCATTTGGAGACACGCACTGTAACTGTAATGGACTGTGTTCATTCGGAGACAAACACTGTAACTGTAATGGACTGTGATTATTAGGAGACACACACTGTAACTGTAATTGACTGTGTTCATTCGGAGACACACACTGTAACTGTAATGGACTGTGTTCATTCGGAGACACACACTGTAACTGTAATGGACTGTGTTCATTCGGAGACACGCACTGTAACTGTAATGGAATGTGATCATTAGGAGACACACACTGTAACTGTAATGGACTGTGATCATTCGGAGACACACACTGTAACTGTGATGGACTGTGATCATTAGGAGACACACACTGTAACTGTAATGGACTGTGTTCATTCGGAGACACACACTGTAATTGTAATGGACTGTGATCATTCGGAGACACACACTGTAACTGTAATGGACTGCGTTCATTCGGAGACACACACTGTAACTGTAATGGGCTGTGATCATTTGGAGACACGCACTGTAACTGTATTGGACTGTGTTCATTCGGAAACACACACTGTAACTGTAATGGGCTGTCTTCATTCGGAGACACACACTGTAACTGTAATGGACTGTGTTCATTCGGAGACACACACTGTAACTGTAATGGACTGTGTTCATTCGGAGACACACACTGTAACTGTAATGGAGTGTGTTCATCCGGAGACACACACTGTAACTGTAATGGGCTGTGTTCATTTGGAGACACACACTGTAACTGTAATAGACTGTGATCATTCGGAGACACACACTGTAACTGTAATGAACTGTGTTCATTCGCAGAAACACACTGTGACTGTAATGAATTGTGTTCATTCGGAGACACACACAGTAACTGTAATGGGCTGTGTTCATTCGGAGACACACTCTGTAACTGTAATGGACTGTGTTCATTCGGAGACACACACTGTAACTGTAATGGACTGTGATCATTAGGAGACACACACTGTAACTGTAATGGACAGTGTTCATTCTGAGACACACACTGTAACTGTAATGGGCTGTATTCATTTGGAGACACACTGTAACTGTAATGGACTGTGATCATTAGGGGGACACACTGTAACTGTAATGAACTGTGTTCCTTAGGAGACACACACCGTAACTGTAATGGACTGTGATCATTTGGAGACACACACTGTAACTGTAATGGACTGTGATCATTCGGAGACACACACTGTAACTGTAATGGACTGTGATCATTAGGAGACACACACTGTAACTGTAATGGACTGTGTTCATTCGGAGACAGACACTGTAACTGTAATGGACTGTGATCATTCGGAGACACACACTGTAACTGTAATGGACTGTGATCATTCGGAGACACACACTGTAACTGTAATGGACTGTGTTCATTCGGAGACACACACTGTAACTGTAATGGACTGTGTTCATTCGGAGACAGACACTGTAACTGTAATGGACTGTGTTCATTCGGAGACAAACACTGTAACTGTAAAGGACTGTGATCATTCGGAGACACACACTGTAACTGTAATGGACTGAGTTCATTCGGACTCACACACTGTAACTGTAATGGACTGTGTTCATTCGGAGACACACACTGTAACTGTAATGAACTGTGTTCATTCGGAGACACACACTGTAACTGTAATGGGCTGTGATCATTCGGAGACACACACTGTAACTGTAATGAACTGTGTTCATTCGGAGACACACACTGTAACTGTAATGGACTGTGTTCATTCGGAGACACACACTGTAACTGTAATGGACTGTGTTCATCCGGAGACACACACTGTAACTGTAATGGACTGTGTTCATTCGGGGACACACACTGTAACTGTAATGGACTGTGTTCATTCGGAGACACGCACTGTAACTGTAATGGACTGTGATCATTAGGAGACACACACTGTAACTGTAATGGACTGTGTTCATTAGGAGACACACACTGTAACTGTAATGGACTGTGATCATTCGGAGACACACATTGTAACTGTGATGGACTGTGATCATTAGGAGACTCACACTGTAACTGTAATGGACTGTGTTCATTCGGAGACACACACTGTAACTGTAATGGACTGTGATCATTCGGAGACACACACTGTAACTGTAATGGACTGTGTTCATTCGGAGACACACACTGTAACTGTAATGGGCTGTGATCATTTGGAGACACGCACTGTAACTGTAATGGACTGTGTTCATTCGGAAACACACACTGTAACTGTAATGGGCGGTCTTCATTTGGAGACAGACACTGTAACTGTAATGGACTGTGTTCATTCGGAGACACACACTGTAACTGTAATGGACTGTGTTCATTCGGAGACACACACTGTAACTGTAATGGACTGAGTTCATCCGGAGACACACACTGTAACTGTAATGGGCTGTGTTCATTTGGAGACACGCACTGTAACTGTAATGGACTGTGTTCATTCGGAGACAAACACTGTAACTGTAATGGACTGTGATTATTAGGAGACACACACTGTAACTGTAATTGACTGTGTTCATTCGGAGACACACACTGTAACTGTAATGGACTGTGTTCATTCGGAGACACGCACTGTCACTGTAATGGACTGTGTTCATTCGGAAACACACACTGTAACTGTAATGGGCTGTGTTCATTCGGAGACACACACTGTAACTGTAATGGACTGTGTTCATTCGGAGACACACACTGTAACTGTAATGGTCTGTGTTCATTCGGAGACACACACTGTAACTGTAATGGACTGTGTTCATCCGGAGACACACACTGTAACTGTAATGGACTGTGTTCATTCGGAGACACACACTGTAACTGTAATGGACTGTGTTCATTCGGAGACACGCACTGTAACTGTAATGGACTGTGATCATTAGGAGACACACACTGTAACTGTAATGGACTGTGTTCATTAGGAGACACACACTGTAACTGTAATGGACTGTGATCATTCGGAGACACACATTGTTCCTGTGATGGACTGTGATCATTAGGAGACACACACTGTAACTGTAATGGACTGTGTTCATTCGGAGACACACACTGTAACTGTAATGGACTGTGATCATTCGGAGACACACACTGTAACTGTAATGGACTGTGTTCATTCGGAGACACACACTGTAACTGTAATGGGCTGTGATCATTTGGAGACACGCACTGTAACTGTAATGGACTGTGTTCATTCGGAAACACACACTGTAACTGTAATGGGCGGTCTTCATTCGGAGACACACACTGTAACTGTAATGGACTGTGTTCATTCGGAGACACACACTGTAACTGTAATGGACTGTGTTCATTCGGAGACACACACTGTAACTGTAATGGACTGAGTTCATCCGGAGACACACACTGTAACTGTAATGGGCTGTGTTCATTTGGAGACACGCACTGTAACTGTAATGGACTGTGTTCATTCGGAGACAAACACTGTAACTGTAATGGACTGTGATTATTAGGAGACACACACTGTAACTGTAATTGACTGTGTTCATTCGGAGACACACACTGTAACTGTAATGGACTGTGTTCATTCGGAGACACACACTGTAACTGTAATGGACTGTGTTCATTCGGAGACACGCACTGTAACTGTAATGGAATGTGATCATTAGGAGACACACACTGTAACTGTAATGGACTGTGATCATTCGGAGACACACACTGTAACTGTGATGGACTGTGATCATTAGGAGACACACACTGTAACTGTAATGGACTGTGTTCATTCGGAGACACACACTGTAATTGTAATGGACTGTGATCATTCGGAGACACACACTGTAACTGTAATGGACTGCGTTCATTCGGAGACACACACTGTAACTGTAATGGGCTGTGATCATTTGGAGACACGCACTGTAACTGTATTGGACTGTGTTCATTCGGAAACACACACTGTAACTGTAATGGGCTGTCTTCATTCGGAGACACACACTGTAACTGTAATGGACTGTGTTCATTCGGAGACACACACTGTAACTGTAATGGACTGTGTTCATTCGGAGACACACACTGTAACTGTAATGGAGTGTGTTCATCCGGAGACACACACTGTAACTGTAATGGGCTGTGTTCATTTGGAGACACACACTGTAACTGTAATAGACTGTGATCATTCGGAGACACACACTGTAACTGTAATGAACTGTGTTCATTCGCAGAAACACACTGTGACTGTAATGAATTGTGTTCATTCGGAGACACACACAGTAACTGTAATGGGCTGTGTTCATTCGGAGACACACTCTGTAACTGTAATGGACTGTGTTCATTCGGAGACACACACTGTAACTGTAATGGACTGTGATCATTAGGAGACACACACTGTAACTGTAATGGACAGTGTTCATTCTGGGACACACACTGTAACTGTAATGGGCTGTATTCATTTGGAGACACACTGTAACTGTAATGGACTGTGATCATTAGGGGGACACACTGTAACTGTAATGAACTGTGTTCCTTAGGAGACACACACCGTAACTGTAATGGACTGTGATCATTTGGAGACACACACTGTAACTGTAATGGACTGTGATCATTCGGAGACACACACTGTAACTGTAATGGACTGTGATCATTAGGAGACACACACTGTAACTGTAATGGACTGTGTTCATTCGGAGACAGACACTGTAACTGTAATGGACTGTGATCATTCGGAGACACACACTGTAACTGTAATGGACTGTGATCATTCGGAGACACACACTGTAACTGTAATGGACTGTGTTCATTCGGAGACACACACTGTAACTGTAATGGACTGTGTTCATTCGGAGACAGACACTGTAACTGTAATGGACTGTGTTCATTCGGAGACAAACACTGTAACTGTAAAGGACTGTGATCATTCGGAGACACACACTGTAACTGTAATGGACTGAGTTCATTCGGACTCACACACTGTAACTGTAATGGACTGTGTTCATTCGGAGACACACACTGTAACTGTAATGAACTGTGTTCATTCGGAGACACACACTGTAACTGTAATGGGCTGTGATCATTCGGAGACACACACTGTAACTGTAATGAACTGTGTTCATTCGGAGACACACACTGTAACTGTAATGGACTGTGTTCATTCGGAGACACACACTGTAACTGTAATGGACTGTGTTCATCCGGAGACACACACTGTAACTGTAATGGACTGTGTTCATTCGGAGACACACACTGTAACTGTAATGGACTGTGTTCATTCGGAGACACGCACTGTAACTGTAATGGACTGTGATCATTAGGAGACACACACTGTAACTGTAATGGACTGTGTTCATTAGGAGACACACACTGTAACTGTAATGGACTGTGATCATTCGGAGACACACATTGTAACTGTGATGGACTGTGATCATTAGGAGACTCACACTGTAACTGTAATGGACTGTGTTCATTCGGAGACACACACTGTAACTGTAATGGACTGTGATCATTCGGAGACACACACTGTAACTGTAATGGACTGTGTTCATTCGGAGACACACACTGTAACTGTAATGGGCTGTGATCATTTGGAGACACGCACTGTAACTGTAATGGACTGTGTTCATTCGGAAACACACACTGTAACTGTAATGGGCGGTCTTCATTTGGAGACACACACTGTAACTGTAATGGACTGTGTTCATTCGGAGACACACACTGTAACTGTAATGGACTGTGTTCATTCGGAGACACACACTGTAACTGTAATGGACTGAGTTCATCCGGAGACACACACTGTAACTGTAATGGGCTGTGTTCATTTGGAGACACGCACTGTAACTGTAATGGACTGTGTTCATTCGGAGACAAACACTGTAACTGTAATGGACTGTGATTATTAGGAGACACACACTGTAACTGTAATTGACTGTGTTCATTCGGAGACACACACTGTAACTGTAATGGACTGTGTTCATTCGGAGACACACACTGTAACTGTAATGGACTGTGTTCATTCGGAGACACGCACTGTAACTGTAATGGACTGTGATCATTAGGAGACACACACTGTAACTGTAATGGACTGTGATCATTCGGAGACACACACTGTAACTGTGATGGACTGTGATCATTAGGAGACACACACTGTAACTGTAATGGACTGTGTTCATTCGGAGACACACACTGTAATTGTAATGGACTGTGATCATTCGGAGACACACACTGTAACTGTAATGGACTGTGTTCATTCGGAGACACACACTGTAACTGTAATGGGCTGTGATCATTTGGAGACACGCACTGTAACTGTATTGGACTGTGTTCATTCGGAAACACACACTGTAACTGTAATGGGCTGTCTTCATTCGGAGACACACACTGTAACTGTAATGGACTGTGTTCATTCGGAGACACACACTGTAACTGTAATGGACTGTGTTCATTCGGAGACACACACTGTAACTGTAATGGAGTGTGTTCATCCGGAGACACACACTGTAACTGTAATGGGCTGTGTTCATTTGGAGACACACACTGTAACTGTAATAGACTGTGATCATTCGGAGACACACACTGTAACTGTAATGAACTGTGTTCATTCGCAGACACACACTGTGACTGTAATGAATTGTGTTCATTCGGAGACACACACAGTAACTGTAATGGGCTGTGTTCATTCGGAGACACACTCTGTAACTGTAATGGACTGTGTTCATTCGGAGACACACACTGTAACTGTAATGGACTGTGATCATTAGGAGACACACACTGTAACTGTAATGGACAGTGTTCATTCTGAGACACACACTGTAACTGTAATGGGCTGTATTCATTTGGAGACACACTGTAACTGTAATGGACTGTGATCATTAGGAGACACACTGTAACTGTAAAGAACTGTGTTCCTTAGGAGACACACACCGTAACTGTAATGGACTGTGATCATTTGGAGACACACACTGTAACTGTAATGGACTGTGATCATTCGGAGACACACACTGTAACTGTAATGGACTGTGATCATTAGGAGACACACACTGTAACTGTAATGGACTGTGTTCATTCGGAGACAGACACTGTAACTGTAATGGACTGTGATCATTCGGAGACACACACTGTAACTGTAATGGACTGTGATCATTCGGAGACACACACTGTAACTGTAATGGACTGTGTTCATTCGGAGCCCCACACTGTAACTGTAATGGACTGTGTTCATTCGGAGACAGACACTGTAACTGTAATGGACTGTGTTCATTCGGAGACAAACACTGTAACTGTAAAGGACTGTGATCATTCGGAGACACACACTGTAACTGTAATGGACTGAGTTCATTCGGAGACACACACTGTAACTGTAATGGACTGTGTTCATTCGGAGACACACACTGTAACTGTAATGAACTGTGTTCATTCGGAGACACACACTGTAACTGCAATGGACTGTGATCATTCGGAGACACACACTGTAACTGTAATGAACTGTGTTCATTCGGAGACACACACTGTGACTGTAATGAATTGTGTTCATTCGGAGACACACACAGTAACTGTAATGGGCTGTGTTCATTCGGAGACACACTCTGTAACTGTAATGGACTGTATTCATTCGGAGACACACACTGTAACTGTAATGGACTGTGTTCATTCGGAGACACACACTGTAACTGTAATGAACTGTGTTCATTCGGAGACACACACTGTAACTGTAATGGACTGTGATCATTCGGAGACACACACTGTAACTGTAATGAACTGTGTTCATTCGGAGACACACACTGTGACTGGATTGAATTGTGTTCATTCGGAGACACACACAGTAACTGTAATGGGCTGTGTTCATTCGGAGACACACTCTGTAACTGTAATGGACTGTGTTCATTCGGAGACACACACTGTAACTGTAATGGACTGTGATCATTAGGAGACACACACTGTAACTGTAATGGACAGTGTTCATTCTGAGACACACACTGTAACTGTAATGGGCTGTATTCATTTGGAGACACACTGTAACTGTAATGGACTGTGATCATTAGGAGACACACTGTAACTGTAATGGACTGTGTTCATTAGGAGACACACACCGTAACTATAATGGACTGTGATCATTTGGAGACACACACTGTAACTGTAATGGACTGTGATCATTCGGAGACACACACTGTAACTGTAATGGACTGTGTTCTTTCGGAGACACACAATGTAACTGTAATGGACTGTGTTCATTCGGAGACACACACTGTAACTGTAATGGACTGTGATCATTAGGAGACACACACTGTAACTGTAATGGACTGTGTTCATTCGGAGACAGACACTGTAACTGTAATGGACTGTGATCATTCGGAGACACGCACTGTAACTGTATTGGACTGTGTTCATTCGGAAACACACACTGTAACTGTAATGGGCTGTCTTCATTCGGAGACACACACTGTAACTGTAATGGACTGTGTTCATTCGGAGACACACACTGTAACTGTAATGGACTGTGTTCATTCGGAGACACACACTGTAACTGTAATGGAGTGTGTTCATCCGGAGACACACACTGTAACTGTAATGGGCTGTGTTCATTTGGAGACACACACTGTAACTGTAATAGACTGTGATCATTCGGAGACACACACTGTAACTGTAATGAACTGTGTTCATTCGCAGACACACACTGTGACTGTAATGAATTGTGTTCATTCGGAGACACACACAGTAACTGTAATGGGCTGTGTTCATTCGGAGACACACTCTGTAACTGTAATGGACTGTGTTCATTCGGAGACACACACTGTAACTGTAATGGACTGTGATCATTAGGAGACACACACTGTAACTGTAATGGACAGTGTTCATTCTGAGACACACACTGTAACTGTAATGGGCTGTATTCATTTGGAGACACACTGTAACTGTAATGGACTGTGATCATTAGGAGACACACTGTAACTGTAATGAACTGTGTTCCTTAGGAGACACACACCGTAACTGTAATGGACTGTGATCATTTGGAGACACACACTGTAACTGTAATGGACTGTGATCATTCGGAGACACACACTGTAACTGTAATGGACTGTGATCATTAGGAGACACACACTGTAACTGTAATGGACTGTGTTCATTCGGAGACAGACACTGTAACTGTAATGGACTGTGATCATTCGGAGACACACACTGTAACTGTAATGGACTGTGATCATTCGGAGACACACACTGTAACTGTAATGGACTGTGTTCATTCGGAGACACACACTGTAACTGTAATGGACTGTGTTCATTCGGAGACAGACACTGTAACTGTAATGGACTGTGTTCATTCGGAGACAAACACTGTAACTGTAAAGGACTGTGATCATTCGGAGACACACACTGTAACTGTAATGGACTGAGTTCATTCGGACTCACACACTGTAACTGTAATGGACTGTGTTCATTCGGAGACACACACTGTAACTGTAATGAACTGTGTTCATTCGGAGACACACACTGTAACTGTAATGGGCTGTGATCATTCGGAGACACACACTGTAACTGTAATGAACTGTGTTCATTCGGAGACACACACTGTAACTGTAATGGACTGTGTTCATTCGGAGACACACACTGTAACTGTAATGGACTGTGTTCATCCGGAGACACACACTGTAACTGTAATGGACTGTGTTCATTCGGAGACACACACTGTAACTGTAATGGACTGTGTTCATTCGGAGACACGCACTGTAACTGTAATGGACTGTGATCATTAGGAGACACACACTGTAACTGTAATGGACTGTGTTCATTAGGAGACACACACTGTAACTGTAATGGACTGTGATCATTCGGAGACACACATTGTAACTGTGATGGACTGTGATCATTAGGAGACACACACTGTAACTGTAATGGACTGTGTTCATTCGGAGACACACACTGTAACTGTAATGGACTGTGATCATTCGGAGACACACACTGTAACTGTAATGGACTGTGTTCATTCGGAGACACACACTGTAACTGTAATGGGCTGTGATCATTTGGAGACACGCACTGTAACTGTAATGGACTGTGTTCATTCGGAAACACACACTGTAACTGTAATGGGCGGTCTTCATTCGGAGACACACACTGTAACTGTAATGGACTGTGTTCATTCGGAGACACACACTGTAACTGTAATGGACTGTGTTCATTCGGAGACACACACTGTAACTGTAATGGACTGAGTTCATCCGGAGACACACACTGTAACTGTAATGGGCTGTGTTCATTTGGAGACACGCACTGTAACTGTAATGGACTGTGTTCATTCGGAGACAAACACTGTAACTGTAATGGACTGTGATTATTAGGAGACACACACTGTAACTGTAATTGACTGTGTTCATTTTGAGACACACACTGTAACTGTAATGGACTGTGTTCATTCGGAGACACACACTGTAACTGTAATGGACTGTGTTCATTCGGAGACACGCACTGTAACTGTAATGGACTGTGATCATTAGGAGACACACACTGTAACTGTAATGGACTGTGATCATTCGGAGACACACACTGTAACTGTGATGGACTGTGATCATTAGGAGACACACACTGTAACTGTAATGGACTGTGTTCATTCGGAGACACACACTGTAATTGTAATGGACTGTGATCATTCGGAGACACACACTGTAACTGTAATGGACTGTGTTCATTCGGAGACACACACTGTAACTGTAATGGGCTGTGATCATTTGGAGACACGCACTGTAACTGTATTGGACTGTGTTCATTCGGAAACACACACTGTAACTGTAATGGGCTGTCTTCATTCGGAGACACACACTGTAACTGTAATGGACTGTGTTCATTCGGAGACACACACTGTAACTGTAATGGACTGTGTTCATTCGGAGACACACACTGTAACTGTAATGGAGTGTGTTCATCCGGAGACACACACTGTAACTGTAATGGGCTGTGTTCATTTGGAGACACACACTGTAACTGTAATAGACTGTGATCATTCGGAGACACACACTGTAACTGTAATGAACTGTGTTCATTCGCAGACACACACTGTGACTGTAATGAATTGTGTTCATTCGGAGACACACACAGTAACTGTAATGGGCTGTGTTCATTCGGAGACACACTCTGTAACTGTAATGGACTGTGTTCATTCGGAGACACACACTGTAACTGTAATGGACTGTGATCATTAGGAGACACACACTGTAACTGTAATGGACAGTGTTCATTCTGAGACACACACTGTAACTGTAATGGGCTGTATTCATTTGGAGACACACTGTAACTGTAATGGACTGTGATCATTAGGAGACACACTGTAACTGTAAAGAACTGTGTTCCTTAGGAGACACACACCGTAACTGTAATGGACTGTGATCATTTGGAGACACACACTGTAACTGTAATGGACTGTGATCATTCGGATACACACACTGTAACTGTAATAGACTGTGACCATTAGGAGACACACACTGTAACTGTAATGGACTGTGTTCATTCGGAGACAGACACTGTAACTGTAATGGACTGTGATCATTCGGAGACACACACTGTAACTGTAATGGACTGTGATCATTCGGAGACACACACTGTAACTGTAATGGACTGTGTTCATTCGGAGACACACACTGTAACTGTAATGGACTGTGTTCATTCGGAGACAGACACTGTAACTGTAATGGACTGTGTTCATTCGGAGACAAACACTGTAACTGTAAAGGACTGTGATCATTCGGAGACACACACTGTAACTGTAATGGACTGAGTTCATCCGGAGACACACACTGTAACTGTAATGGACTGTGTTCATTCGGAGACACACACTGTAACTGTAATGAACTGTGTTCATTCGGAGACACACACTGTAACTGTAATGGACTGTGATCATTCGGAGACACACACTGTAACTGTAATGAACTGTGTTCATTCGGAGACACACACTGTGACTGTAATGAATTGTGTTCATTCGGAGACACACACAGTAACTGTAATGGGCTGTGTTCATTCGGAGACACACTCTGTAACTGTAATGGACTGTATTCATTCGGAGACACACACTGTAACTGTAATGGACTGTGTTCATTCGGAGACACACACTGTAACTGTAATGAACTGTGTTCATTCGGAGACACACACTGTAACTGTAATGGACTGCGATCATTCGGAGACACACACTGTAACTGTAATGAACTGTGTTCATTCGGAGACACACACTGTGACTGGATTGAATTGTGTTCATTCGGAGACACACACAGTAACTGTAATGGGCTGTGTTCATTCGGAGACACACTCTGTAACTGTAATGGACTGTGTTCATTCGGAGACACACACTGTAACTGTAATGGACTGTGATCATTAGGAGACACACACTGTAACTGTAATGGACAGTGTTCATTCTGAGACACACACTGTAACTGTAATGGGCTGTATTCATTTGGAGACACACTGTAACTGTAATGGACTGTGATCATTAGGAGACACACTGTAACTGTAATGGACTGTGTTCATTAGGAGACACACACCGTAACTATAATGGACTGTGATCATTTGGAGACACACACTGTAACTGTAATGGACTGTGATCATTCGGAGACACACACTGTAACTGTAATGGACTGTGTTCTTTCGGAGACACACAATGTAACTGTAATGGACTGTGTTCATTCGGAGACACACACTGTAACTGTAATGGACTGTTATCATTAGGAGACACACACTGTAACTGTAATGGACTGTGTTCATTCGGAGACAGACACTGTAACTGTAATGGACTGTGATCATTCGGAGACACACACTGTAACTGTAATGGACTGTGATCATTCGGAGACACACACTGTAACTGTAATGGACTGTGTTCATTCGGAGACACACACTGTAACTGTAATGGACTGTGTTCATTCGGAGACACACACTGTAACTGTAATGGACTGTGATCATTAGGAGACACACACTGTAACTGTAATGGACTGTGTTCATTCGGAGACAGACACTGTAACTGTAATGGACTGTGATCATTCGGAGACACACACTGTAACTGTAATGGACTGTGATCATTCGGAGACACACACTGTAACTGTAATGGACTGTGTTCATTCGGAGACACACACTGTAACTGTAATGGACTGTGTTCATTCGGAGACAGACACTGTAACTGTAATGGACTGTGTTCATTCGGAGACAAACACTGTAACTGTAAAGGACTGTGATCATTCGGAGACACACACTGTAACTGTAATGGACTGAGTTCATTCGGACTCACACACTGTAACTGTAATGGACTGTGTTCATTCGGAGACACACACTGTAACTGTAATGAACTGTGTTCATTCGGAGACACACACTGTAACTGTAATGGGCTGTGATCATTCGGAGACACACACTGTAACTGTAATGAACTGTGTTCATTCGGAGACACACACTGTAACTGTAATGGACTGTGTTCATTCGGAGACACACACTGTAACTGTAATGGACTGTGTTCATCCGGAGACACACACTGTAACTGTAATGGACTGTGTTCATTCGGAGACACACACTGTAACTGTAATGGACTGTGTTCATTCGGAGACACGCACTGTAACTGTAATGGACTGTGATCATTAGGAGACACACACTGTAACTGTAATGGACTGTGTTCATTAGGAGACACACACTGTAACTGTAATGGACTGTGATCATTCGGAGACACACATTGTAACTGTGATGGACTGTGATCATTAGGAGACACACACTGTAACTGTAATGGACTGTGTTCATTCGGAGACACACACTGTAACTGTAATGGACTGTGATCATTCGGAGACACACACTGTAACTGTAATGGACTGTGTTCATTCGGAGACACACACTGTAACTGTAATGGGCTGTGATCATTTGGAGACACGCACTGTAACTGTAATGGACTGTGTTCATTCGGAAACACACACTGTAACTGTAATGGGCGGTCTTCATTCGGAGACACACACTGTAACTGTAATGGACTGTGTTCATTCGGAGACACACACTGTAACTGTAATGGACTGTGTTCATTCGGAGACACACACTGTAACTGTAATGGAGTGTGTTCATCCGGAGACACACACTGTAACTGTAATGGGCTGTGTTCATTTGGAGACACACACTGTAACTGTAATAGACTGTGATCATTCGGAGACACACACTGTAACTGTAATGAACTGTGTTCATTCGCAGACACACACTGTGACTGTAATGAATTGTGTTCATTCGGAGACACACACAGTAACTGTAATGGGCTGTGTTCATTCGGAGACACACTCTGTAACTGTAATGGACTGTGTTCATTCGGAGACACACACTGTAACTGTAATGGACTGTGATCATTAGGAGACACACACTGTAACTGTAATGGACAGTGTTCATTCTGAGACACACACTGTAACTGTAATGGGCTGTATTCATTTGGAGACACACTGTAACTGTAATGGACTGTGATCATTAGGAGACACACTGTAACTGTAAAGAACTGTGTTCCTTAGGAGACACACACCGTAACTGTAATGGACTGTGATCATTTGGAGACACACACTGTAACTGTAATGGACTGTGATCATTCGGATACACACACTGTAACTGTAATAGACTGTGACCATTAGGAGACACACACTGTAACTGTAATGGACTGTGTTCATTCGGAGACAGACACTGTAACTGTAATGGACTGTGATCATTCGGAGACACACACTGTAACTGTAATGGACTGTGATCATTCGGAGACACACACTGTAACTGTAATGGACTGTGTTCATTCGGAGACACACACTGTAACTGTAATGGACTGTGTTCATTCGGAGACAGACACTGTAACTGTAATGGACTGTGTTCATTCGGAGACAAACACTGTAACTGTAAAGGACTGTGATCATTCGGAGACACACACTGTAACTGTAATGGACTGAGTTCATCCGGAGACACACACTGTAACTGTAATGGACTGTGTTCATTCGGAGACACACACTGTAACTGTAATGAACTGTGTTCATTCGGAGACACACACTGTAACTGTAATGGACTGTGATCATTCGGAGACACACACTGTAACTGTAATGAACTGTGTTCATTCGGAGACACACACTGTGACTGTAATGAATTGTGTTCATTCGGAGACACACACAGTAACTGTAATGGGCTGTGTTCATTCGGAGACACACTCTGTAACTGTAATGGACTGTATTCATTCGGAGACACACACTGTAACTGTAATGGACTGTGTTCATTCGGAGACACACACTGTAACTGTAATGAACTGTGTTCATTCGGAGACACACACTGTAACTGTAATGGACTGCGATCATGCGGAGACACACACTGTAACTGTAATGAACTGTGTTCATTCGGAGACACACACTGTGACTGGATTGAATTGTGTTCATTCGGAGACACACACAGTAACTGTAATGGGCTGTGTTCATTCGGAGACACACTCTGTAACTGTAATGGACTGTGTTCATTCGGAGACACACACTGTAACTGTAATGGACTGTTATCATTAGGAGACACACACTGTAACTGTAATGGACTGTGTTCATTCGGAGACAGACACTGTAACTGTAATGGACTGTGATCATTCGGAGACACACACTGTAACTGTAATGGACTGTGATCATTCGGAGACACACACTGTAACTGTAATGGACTGTGTTCATTCGGAGACACACACTGTAACTGTAATGGACTGTGTTCATTCGGAGACACACACTGTAACTGTAATGGACTGTGATCATTAGGAGACACACACTGTAACTGTAATGGACTGTGTTCATTCGGAGACAGACACTGTAACTGTAATGGACTGTGATCATTCGGAGACACACACTGTAACTGTAATGGACTGTGATCATTCGGAGACACACACTGTAACTGTAATGGACTGTGTTCATTCGGAGACACACACTGTAACTGTAATGGACTGTGTTCATTCGGAGACAGACACTGTAACTGTAATGGACTGTGTTCATTCGGAGACAAACACTGTAACTGTAAAGGACTGTGATCATTCGGAGACACACACTGTAACTGTAATGGACTGAGTTCATTCGGACTCACACACTGTAACTGTAATGGACTGTGTTCATTCGGAGACACACACTGTAACTGTAATGAACTGTGTTCATTCGGAGACACACACTGTAACTGTAATGGGCTGTGATCATTCGGAGACACACACTGTAACTGTAATGAACTGTGTTCATTCGGAGACACACACTGTAACTGTAATGGACTGTGTTCATTCGGAGACACACACTGTAACTGTAATGGACTGTGTTCATCCGGAGACACACACTGTAACTGTAATGGACTGTGTTCATTCGGAGACACACACTGTAACTGTAATGGACTGTGTTCATTCGGAGACACGCACTGTAACTGTAATGGACTGTGATCATTAGGAGACACACACTGTAACTGTAATGGACTGTGTTCATTAGGAGACACACACTGTAACTGTAATGGACTGTGATCATTCGGAGACACACATTGTAACTGTGATGGACTGTGATCATTAGGAGACACACACTGTAACTGTAATGGACTGTGTTCATTCGGAGACACACACTGTAACTGTAATGGACTGTGATCATTCGGAGACACACACTGTAACTGTAATGGACTGTGTTCATTCGGAGACACACACTGTAACTGTAATGGGCTGTGATCATTTGGAGACACGCACTGTAACTGTAATGGACTGTGTTCATTCGGAAACACACACTGTAACTGTAATGGGCGGTCTTCATTCGGAGACACACACTGTAACTGTAATGGACTGTGTTCATTCGGAGACACACACTGTAACTGTAATGGACTGTGTTCATTCGGAGACACACACTGTAACTGTAATGGAGTGTGTTCATCCGGAGACACACACTGTAACTGTAATGGGCTGTGTTCATTTGGAGACACACACTGTAACTGTAATAGACTGTGATCATTCGGAGACACACACTGTAACTGTAATGAACTGTGTTCATTCGCAGACACACACTGTGACTGTAATGAATTGTGTTCATTCGGAGACACACACAGTAACTGTAATGGGCTGTGTTCATTCGGAGACACACTCTGTAACTGTAATGGACTGTGTTCATTCGGAGACACACACTGTAACTGTAATGGACTGTGATCATTAGGAGACACACACTGTAACTGTAATGGACAGTGTTCATTCTGAGACACACACTGTAACTGTAATGGGCTGTATTCATTTGGAGACACACTGTAACTGTAATGGACTGTGATCATTAGGAGACACACTGTAACTGTAAAGAACTGTGTTCCTTAGGAGACACACACCGTAACTGTAATGGACTGTGATCATTTGGAGACACACACTGTAACTGTAATGGACTGTGATCATTCGGATACACACACTGTAACTGTAATAGACTGTGACCATTAGGAGACACACACTGTAACTGTAATGGACTGTGTTCATTCGGAGACAGACACTGTAACTGTAATGGACTGTGATCATTCGGAGACACACACTGTAACTGTAATGGACTGTGATCATTCGGAGACACACACTGTAACTGTAATGGACTGTGTTCATTCGGAGACACACACTGTAACTGTAATGGACTGTGTTCATTCGGAGACAGACACTGTAACTGTAATGGACTGTGTTCATTCGGAGACAAACACTGTAACTGTAAAGGACTGTGATCATTCGGAGACACACACTGTAACTGTAATGGACTGAGTTCATCCGGAGACACACACTGTAACTGTAATGGACTGTGTTCATTCGGAGACACACACTGTAACTGTAATGAACTGTGTTCATTCGGAGACACACACTGTAACTGTAATGGACTGTGATCATTCGGAGACACACACTGTAACTGTAATGAACTGTGTTCATTCGGAGACACACACTGTGACTGTAATGAATTGTGTTCATTCGGAGACACACACAGTAACTGTAATGGGCTGTGTTCATTCGGAGACACACTCTGTAACTGTAATGGACTGTATTCATTCGGAGACACACACTGTAACTGTAATGGACTGTGTTCATTCGGAGACACACACTGTAACTGTAATGAACTGTGTTCATTCGGAGACACACACTGTAACTGTAATGGACTGCGATCATGCGGAGACACACACTGTAACTGTAATGAACTGTGTTCATTCGGAGACACACACTGTGACTGGATTGAATTGTGTTCATTCGGAGACACACACAGTAACTGTAATGGGCTGTGTTCATTCGGAGACACACTCTGTAACTGTAATGGACTGTGTTCATTCGGAGACACACACTGTAACTGTAATGGACTGTTATCATTAGGAGACACACACTGTAACTGTAATGGACTGTGTTCATTCGGAGACAGACACTGTAACTGTAATGGACTGTGATCATTCGGAGACACACACTGTAACTGTAATGGACTGTGATCATTCGGAGACACACACTGTAACTGTAATGGACTGTGTTCATTCGGAGACACACACTGTAACTGTAATGGACTGTGTTCATTCGGAGACACACACTGTAACTGTAATGGACTGTGATCATTAGGAGACACACACTGTAACTGTAATGGACTGTGTTCATTCGGAGACAGACACTGTAACTGTAATGGACTGTGATCATTCGGAGACACACACTGTAACTGTAATGGACTGTGATCATTCGGAGACACACACTGTAACTGTAATGGACTGTGTTCATTCGGAGACACACACTGTAACTGTAATGGACTGTGTTCATTCGGAGACAGACACTGTAACTGTAATGGACTGTGTTCATTCGGAGACAAACACTGTAACTGTAAAGGACTGTGATCATTCGGAGACACACACTGTAACTGTAATGGACTGAGTTCATTCGGACTCACACACTGTAACTGTAATGGACTGTGTTCATTCGGAGACACACACTGTAACTGTAATGAACTGTGTTCATTCGGAGACACACACTGTAACTGTAATGGGCTGTGATCATTCGGAGACACACACTGTAACTGTAATGAACTGTGTTCATTCGGAGACACACACTGTAACTGTAATGGACTGTGTTCATTCGGAGACACACACTGTAACTGTAATGGACTGTGTTCATCCGGAGACACACACTGTAACTGTAATGGACTGTGTTCATTCGGAGACACACACTGTAACTGTAATGGACTGTGTTCATTCGGAGACACGCACTGTAACTGTAATGGACTGTGATCATTAGGAGACACACACTGTAACTGTAATGGACTGTGTTCATTCGGAGACACACACTGTAACTGTAATGGACTGTGATCATTCGGAGACACACATTGTAACTGTGATGGACTGTGATCATTAGGAGACACACACTGTAACTGTAATGGACTGTGTTCATTCGGAGACACACACTGTAACTGTAATGGACTGTGATCATTCGGAGACACACACTGTAACTGTAATGGACTGTGTTCATTCGGAGACACACACTGTAACTGTAATGGGCTGTGATCATTTGGAGACACGCACTGTAACTGTAATGGACTGTGTTCATTCGGAAACACACACTGTAACTGTAATGGGCGGTCTTCATTCGGAGACACACACTGTAACTGTAATGGACTGTGTTCATTCGGAGACACACACTGTAACTGTAATGGACTGTGTTCATTCGGAGACACACACTGTAACTGTAATGGACTGTGTTCATTCGGAGACACACACTGTAACTGTAATGGACTGAGTTCATTCGGAGACACACACTGTAACTGTAATGGACTGTGTTCATTCGGAGACACACACTGTAACTGTAATGGACTGTGTTCATTCGGAGACACGCACTGTAACAGTAATGGACTGTGATCATTAGGAGACACACAATGTAACTGTAATGGACTGTGATCATTCGGAGACACACACTGTAACTGTGATGGACTGTGATCATTAGGAGACACACACTGTAACTGTAATGGACTGTGTTCATTCGGAGACACACACTGTAATTGTAATGGACTGTGATCATTCGGAGACACACACTGTAACTGTAATGGACTGTGTTCATTCGGAGACACAAACTGTAACTGTAATGGGCTGTGATCATTTGGAGACACGCACTGTAACTGTATTGGACTGTGTTCATTCGGAAACACACACTGTAACTGTAATGGGCTGTCTTCATTCGGAGACACACACTGTAACTGTAATGGACTGTGTTCATTCGGAGACACACACTGTAACTGTAATGGACTGTGTTCATTCGGAGACACACACTGTAACTGTAATGGAGTGTGTTCATCCGGAGACACACACTGTAACTGTAATGGGCTGTGTTCATTTGGAGACACACACTGTAACTGTAATAGACTGTGATCATTCGGAGACACACACTGTAACTGTAATGAACTGTGTTCATTCGCAGACACACACTGTGACTGTAATGAATTGTGTTCATTCGGAGACACACACAGTAACTGTAATGGGCTGTGTTCATTCGGAGACACACTCTGTAACTGTAATGGACTGTGTTCATTCGGAGACACACACTGTAACTGTAATGGACTGTGATCATTAGGAGACACACACTGTAACTGTAATGGACAGTGTTCATTCTGAGACACACACTGTAACTGTAATGGGCTGTATTCATTTGGAGACACACTGTAACTGTAATGGACTGTGATCATTAGGAGACACACTGTAACTGTAAAGAACTGTGTTCCTTAGGAGACACACACCGTAACTGTAATGGACTGTGATCATTTGGAGACACACACTGTAACTGTAATGGACTGTGATCATTCGGAGACACACACTGTAACTGTAATAGACTGTGATCATTAGGAGACACACACTGTAACTGTAATGGACTGTGTTCATTCGGAGACAGACACTGTAACTGTAATGGACTGTGATCATTCGGAGACACACACTGTAACTGTAATGGACTGTGATCATTCGGAGACACACACTGTAACTGTAATGGACTGTGTTCATTCGGAGACACACACTGTAACTGTAATGGACTGTGTTCATTCGGAGACAGACACTGTAACTGTAATGGACTGTGTTCATTCGGAGACAAACACTGTAACTGTAAAGGACTGTGATCATTCGGAGACACACACTGTAACTGTAATGGACTGAGTTCATTCGGAGACACACACTGTAACTGTAATGGACTGTGTTCATTCGGAGACACACACTGTAACTGTAATGAACTGTGTTCATTCGGAGACACACACTGTAACTGTAATGGACTGTGATCATTCGGAGACACACACTGTAACTGTAATGAACTGTGTTCATTCGGAGACACACACTGTGACTGTAATGAATTGTGTTCATTCGGAGACACACACAGTAACTGTAATGGGCTGTGTTCATTCGGAGACACACTCTGTAACTGTAATGGACTGTATTCATTCGGAGACACACACTGTAACTGTAATGGACTGTGTTCATTCGGAGACACACACTGTAACTGTAATGAACTGTGTTCATTCGGAGACACACACTGTAACTGTAATGGACTGTGATCATTCGGAGACACACACTGTAACTGTAATGAACTGTGTTCATTCGGAGACACACACTGTGACTGGATTGAATTGTGTTCATTCGGAGACACACACAGTAACTGTAATGGGCTGTGTTTATTCGGAGACACACTCTGTAACTGTAATGGACTGTGTTCATTCGGAGACACACACTGTAACTGTAATGGACTGTGATCATTAGGAGACACACACTGTAACTGTAATGGACAGTGTTCATTCTGAGACACACACTGTAACTGTAATGGGCTGTATTCATTTGGAGACACACTGTAACTGTAATGGACTGTGATCATTAGGAGACACACTGTAACTGTAATGGACTGTGTTCATTAGGAGACACACACCGTAACTATAATGGACTGTGATCATTTGGAGACACACACTGTAACTGTAATGGACTGTGATCATTCGGAGACACACACTGTAACTGTAATGGACTGTGTTCTTTCGGAGACACACAATGTAACTGTAATGGACTGTGTTCATTCGGAGACACACACTGTAACTGTAATGGACTGTGATCATTAGGAGACACACACTGTAACTGTAATGGACTGTGTTCATTCGGAGACAGACACTGTAACTGTAATGGACTGTGATCATTCGGAGACACACACTGTAACTGTAATGGACTGTGATCATTCGGAGACACACACTGTAACTGTAATGGACTGTGTTCATTCGGAGACACACACTGTAACTGTAATGGACTGTGTTCATTCGGAGACACACACTGTAACTGTAATGGACTGTATTCATTCGGAGGCACACACTGTAACTGTAATGGACTGTGTTCATTCGGATACACACACTGTAACTGTAATGGACTGTGTTCATTCGGAGACACACACAGTAACTGTAATGGACTGTGTTCATCCGGAGACACACACTGTAACTGTAATGGGCTGTGTTTATTCGGAGACACACACTGTAACTGTAATGGACTGTGTTCATTCGGAGACACACACTGTAAATGTAATGGACTGTGATCATTCGGAGACACACACTGTAACTGTAATGAACTGTGTTCATTCGGAGACACACACTGTGACTGTAATGGATTGTGTTCATTCGGAGACACACACAGTAACTGTAATGGGCTGTGTTCATTCGGAGACACACACTGTAACTGTAATGGACTGTTTTCATTCGGAGACACACACTGTAACTGTAATGGACAGTGTTCATTCTGAGACACACACTGTAACTAATGGGCTGTATTCATTCGGAGACACACTGTAACTGTAATGGACTGTGATCATTAGGAGACACACTGTAACTGTAATGGACTGTGTTCATTAGGAGACACACACTGTAACTGAAATGGACTGTGATCATTTGGAGACACACACTGTAACTGTAATGGACTGTGATCATTCGGAGACACACACTGTAACTGTAATGGGCTGTGATCATTCGGAGACACACTGTAACTGTAATGGGCTGTGATCATTCGGAGACACGCACTGTAACTGTAATGGACTGTGTTCATTCGGAGACACACACTGTAACTGTAATGGACTGTGATCATTAGGAGACACACACTGTAACTGTAATGGACTGTGTTCATTCGGAGACACGCACTGTAACTGTAATGGACTGTGATCATTAGGAGACACACACTGTAACTGTAATGGACTGTGATCATTCGGAGACACACACTGTAACTGTGATGGACTGTGATCATTAGGAGACACACACTGTAACTGTAATGGACTGTGTTCATTCGGAGACACACACTGTAATTGTAATGGACTGTGATCATTCGGAGACACACACTGTAACTGTAATGGACTGTGTTCATTCGGAGACACACACTGTAACTATAATGGGCTGTGATCATTTGGAGACACGCACTGTAACTGTATTGGACTGTGTTCATTCGGAAACACACACTGTAACTGTAATGGGCTGTGTTCATTTGGAGACACACACTGTAACTGTAATAGACTGTGATCATTCGGAGACACACACTGTAACTGTAATGAACTGTGTTCATTCGCAGACACACACTGTGACTGTAATGAATTGTGTTCATTCGGAGACACACACAGTAACTGTAATGGGCTGTGTTCATTCGGAGACACACTCTGCAACTGTAATGGACTGTGTTCATTCGGAGACACACACTGTAACTGTAATGGACTGTGATCATTAGGAGACACACACTGTAACTGTAATGGACAGTGTTCATTCTGAGACACACACTGTAACTGTAATGGGCTGTATTCATTTGGAGACACACTGTAACTGTAATGGACTGTGATCATTAGGAGACACACTGTAACTGTAATGAACTGTGTTCCTTAGGAGACACACACCGTCACTGTAATGGGCTGTGATCATTTGGAGACACACACTGTAACTGTAATGGACTGTGATCATTCGGAGACACACACTGTAACTGTAATGGACTGTGATCATTAGGAGACACACACTGTAACTGTAATGGACTGTGTTCATTCGGAGACAGACACTGTAACTGTAATGGACTGTGATCATTCGGAGACACACACTGTAACTGTAATGGACTGTGATCATTCGGAGACACACACTGTAACTGTAATGGACTGTGTTCATTCGGAGACACACACTGTAACTGTAATGGACTGTGTTCATTCGGAGACAGACACTGTAACTGTAATGGACTGTGTTCATTCGGAGCCAGCACTGTAACTGTAAAGGACTGTGATCATTCGGAGACACACACTGTAACTGTAATGGACTGAGTTCATTCGGAGACACACACTGTAACTGTAATGGACTGTGTTCATTCGGAGACACACACTGTAACTGTAATGAACTGTGTTCATTCGGAGACACACACTGTAACTGTAATGGACTGTGATCATTCGGAGACACACACTGTAACTGTAATGAACTGTGTTCATTCGGAGACACACACTGTGACTGTAATGAATTGTGTTCATTCGGAGACACACACAGTAACTGTAATGGGCTGTGTTCATTCGGAGACACACTCTGTAACTGTAATGGACTGTATTCATTCGGAGACACACACTGTAACTGTAATGGACTGTGTTCATTCGGAGACACACACTGTAACTGTAATGAACTGTGTTCATTCGGAGACACACACTGTGTAATGGACTGTGATCATTCGGAGACACACACTGTAACTGTAATGAACTGTGTTCATTCGGAGACACACACTGTGACTGGATTGAATTGTGTTCATTCGGAGACACACACAGTAACTGTAATGGGCTGTGTTCATTCGGAGACACACTCTGTAACTGTAATGGACTGTGTTCATTCGGAGACACACACTGTAACTGTAATGGACTGTGATCATTAGGAGACACACACTGTAACTGTAATGGACAGTGTTCATTCTGAGACACACACTGTAACTGTAATGGGCTGTATTCATTTGGAGACACACTGTAACTGTAATGGACTGTGATCATTAGGAGACACACTGTAACTGTAATGGACTGTGTTCATTAGGAGACACACACCGTAACTATAATGGACTGTGATCATTTGGAGACACACACTGTAACTGTAATGGACTGTGATCATTCGGAGACACACACTGTAACTGTAATGGACTGTGTTCTTTCGGAGACACACAATGTAACTGTAATGGACTGTGTTCATTCGGAGACACACACTGTAACTGTAATGGACTGTGATCATTAGGAGACACACACTGTAACTGTAATGGACTGTGTTCATTCGGAGACAGACACTGTAACTGTAATCGACTGTGATCATTCGGAGACACACACTGTAACTGTAATGGACTGTGATCATTCGGAGACACACACTGTAACTGTAATGGACTGTGTTCATTCGGAGACACACACTGTAACTGTAATGGACTGTGTTCATTCGGAGACACACACTGTAACTGTAATGGACTGTATTCATTCGGAGGCACACACTGTAACTGTAATGGACTGTGTTCATTCGGAGACACACACTGTAACTGTAATGGACTGTGTTCATTCGGAGACACACACAGTAACTGTAATGGACTGTGTTCATCCGGAGACACACACTGTAACTGTAATGGGCTGTGTTTATTCGGAGACACACACTGTAACTGTAATGGACTGTGTTCATTCGGAGACACACACTGTAAATGTAATGGACTGTGATCATTCGGAGACACACACTGTAACTGTAATGAACTGTGTTCATTCGGAGACACACACTGTGACTGTAATGGATTGTGTTCATTCGGAGACACACACAGTAACTGTAATGGGCTGTGTTCATTCGGAGACACACACTGTAACTGTAATGGACTGTTTTCATTCGGAGACACACACTGTAACTGTAATGGACAGTGTTCATTCTGAGACACACACTGTAACTGTAATGGGCTGTATTCATTCGGAGACACACTGTAACTGTAATGGACTGTGATCATTAGGAGACACACTGTAACTGTAATGGACTGTGTTCATTAGGAGACACACACTGTAACTGAAATGGACTGTGATCATTTGGAGACACACACTGTAACTGTAATGGACTGTGATCATTCGGAGACACACACTGTAACTGTAATGGGCTGTGATCATTCGGAGACACACTGTAACTGTAATGGGCTGTGATCATTCGGAGACACGCACTGTAACTGTAATGGACTGTGTTCATTCGGAGTCACACACTGTAACTGTAATGGACTGTGATCATTAGGAGACACACACTGTAACTGTAATGGACTGTGTTCATTCGGAGACACACACTGTAACTGTAATGGACTGTGATCATTCGGAGACACACACTGTAACTGTAATGGACTGTGATCATTCGGAGACACACACTGTAACTGTAATGGACTGTGTTCATTCGGAGACACACTCTGTAACTGTAATGGACTGTGTTCATTCGGAGACACACACTGTAACTGTAATGGACTGTGATCATTCGGAGACACACACTGTAACGGTAATGAACTGTGTTCATTCAGAGACACACACTGTAACTGTAATGGACTGTGATCATTCGGAGACACACACTGTAACTGTAATGGACTGTGTTCATTCGGAGACACACACTGTAACTGTAATGGACTGTGTTCATTCGGAGACACACACTGTAACTGTAATGGACTGTGTTCATCCGGAGACACACACTGTAACTGTAATGGGCTGTGTTCATTCGGAGACACACACTGTAACTGTAATGGACAGTGTTCATTCGGAGACACACACTGTAACTGTAATGGACTGTGATTATTAGGAGACACACACTGTAACTGTAATGGACTGTGTTCATTAGGAGACACACACTGTAAATGTAACGGACTGTGATCATTCGGAGACACACACTGTAACTGTAATGGACTGTGTTCATTCGGAGACACACAATGTAACTGTAATGGACTGTGATCATTCGGAGAAAAACACTGTAACTGTAATGAACTGTGTTCATTCGGAGACACACACTGTGACTGTAATGGATTGTGTTCATTCGGAGACACACACAGTAACTGTAATGGGCTGTGTTCATTCGGAGACACACACTGTAACTGTAATGGACTGTGTTCTTTCGGAGACTCACACTGTAACTGTAATGGACTGTGATCATTAGGAGACACACACTGTAACTGTAAAGGACAGTGTTCATTCTGAGACACACACTGTAACTGTAATGGGCTGTATTCATTCGGAGACACACTGTAACTGTAATGGACTGTGATCATTAGGAGACACACTGTAAATGTAATGGACTGTGTTCATTAGGAGACACACACCGTAACTGTAATGGACTGTGATCATATGGAGACACACACTGTAACTGTTATTGTTGTGATCATTCGGAGACACACATTGTAACTGTAATGGGCTGTGATCATTAGGAGACACACTGTAACTGTAATGGGCTGTGATCATTCGGAGACACACACTGTAACTGTAATGGACTGTGTTCATTCGGAGACACACACTGTAACTGTAATGGACTGTGATCATTAGGAGACACACACTGTAACTGTAATGGACTGCGTTCATTCGGAGACACACACTGTAACTGTAATGGACTGTGATCATTCGGAGACACACACTGTAACTGTAATGGACTGTGATCATTCGGAGACACACACTGTAACTGTAATGGACTGTGTTCATTCGGAAACACACGCTGTAACTGTAATGGACTGTGTTCATTCGGAGACACACACTGTAACTGTAATGGACTGTATTCATTCAGAGACACACACTGTAACTGTAATGGACTGTGTTCATTCGGAGACACACACTGTAACTGTAATGGACTGTGTTCATTCGGAGACACACACTGTAACTGTAATGGACTGTGTTAATCCGGAGACACACACTGTAACTGTAATGGGCTGTGTTCATTCGGAGACACACACTGTAACTGTAATGGACTGTGTTCATTCGGAGACATACATTGTAACTGTAATGGACTGTGATTATTAGGAGACACACACTGCAACTGCAATGGACTGTGTTCATTAGGAGACACACACTGTAAATGTAATGGACTGTGAACATTCGGAGGCACACACTGTAACTGTAATGGACTGTGTTCATTCGGAGACACACAATGTAACTGTAATGGGCTGTGATCATTCGGAGACATGCACTGTAATTGTAATGGACTATGTTCATTCGGAAACACACACTGTAACTGTAATGGGCTGTGTTCATTCGGAGACACACACTGTAACTGTAATGGACTGTGTTCATTCGGAGACACACACTGTAACTGTAATGGACTGTGATCATTAGGAGACACACACTGTAACTGTAATGGACTGTGATCATTAGGAGGCACACACTGTAACTGTAATGGACTGTGTTCATTCGGATACACACACTGTACCTGTAATGGACTGTGATCATTCGGAGACACACACTGTAACTGTAATGAACTGTGTTCATTCGGAGACACACACTGTAACTGTAATGGACTGTGATCATTCGGAGACACACACTGTAACTGTAATGAACTGTGTTCATTCGGAGACACACACTGTGGCTGTAATGGATTGTGTTCATTCGGAGACACACACAGTAACTGTAATGGGCTGTGTTCATTCGGAGACACACACTGTAACTGTAATGGACTGTGTTCATTCGGAGACAAACACTGTAACTGTAATGGACTGTGATCATTAGGAGACACACACTGTAACTGTAATGGACAGTGTTCATTCTGAGACACACACTGTAACTGTAATGGGCTGTATTCATTCGGAGACACACTGTAACTGTAATGGACTGTGATCATTAGGAGACACACTGTAACTGTAATGGACTGTGTTCATTAGGAGACACACACTGTAACTGTAATGGACTGTGTTCATTCGGAGACAGACACTGTAACTGTAATGGACTGTGATCATTCGGAGACACACACTGTAACTGTAATGGACTGTGATCATTCGGAGACACACACTGTAACTGTAATGGACTGTGTTCATTCGGAGACACACACTGTAACTGTAATGGACTGTGTTCATTCGGAGACACACACTGTAACTGTAATGGACTGTATTCATTCGGAGGCACACACTGTAACTGTAATGGACTGTGTTCATTCGGAGACACACACTGTAACTGTAATGGACTGTGTTCATTCGGAGACACACACAGTAACTGTAATGGACTGTGTTCATCCGGAGACACACACTGTAACTGTAATGGGCTGTGTTTATTCGGAGACACACACTGTAACTGTAATGGACTGTGTTCATTCGGAGACACACACTGTAAATGTAATGGACTGTGATCATTCGGAGACACACACTGTAACTGTAATGAACTGTGTTCATTCGGAGACACACACTGTGACTGTAATGGATTGTGTTCATTCGGAGACACACACAGTAACTGTAATGGGCTGTGTTCATTCGGAGACACACACTGTAACTGTAATGGACTGTTTTCATTCGGAGACACACACTGTAACTGTAATGGTCAGTGTTCATTCTGAGACACACACTGTAACTGTAATGGGCTGTATTCATTCGGAGACACACTGTAACTGTAATGGACTGTGATCATTAGGAGACACACTGTAACTGTAATGGACTGTGTTCATTAGGAGACACACACTGTAACTGAAATGGACTGTGATCATTTGGAGACACACACTGTAACTGTAATGGACTGTGATCATTCGGAGACACACACTGTAACTGTAATGGGCTGTGATCATTCGGAGACACACTGTAACTGTAATGGGCTGTGATCATTCGGAGACACGCACTGTAACTGTAATGGACTGTGTTCATTCGGAGTCACACACTGTAACTGTAATGGACTGTGATCATTAGGAGACACACACTGTAACTGTAATGGACTGTGTTCATTCGGAGACACACACTGTAACTGTAATGGACTGTGATCATTCGGAGACACACACTGTAACTGTATTGGAATGTGATCATTCGGAGACACACACTGTAACTGTAATGGACTGTGTTCATTCGGAGACACACTCTGTAACTGTAATGGACTGTGTTCATTCGGAGACACACACTGTAACTGTAATGGACTGTGATCATTCGGAGACACACACTGTAACGGTAATGAACTGTGTTCATTCAGAGACACACACTGTAACTGTAATGGACTGTGATCATTCGGAGACACACACTGTAACTGTAATGGACTGTGTTCATTCGGAGACACACACTGTAACTGTAATGGACTGTGTTCATTCGGAGACACACACTGTAACTGTAATGGACTGTGTTCATCCGGAGACACACACTGTAACTGTAATGGGCTGTGTTCATTCGGAGACACACACTGTAACTGTAATGGACAGTGTTCATTCGGAGACACACACTGTAACTGTAATGGACTGTGATTATTAGGAGACACACACTGTAACTGTAATGGACTGTGTTCATTAGGAGACACACACTGTAAATGTAACGGACTGTGATCATTCGGAGACACACACTGTAACTGTAATGGACTGTGTTCATTCGGAGACACACAATGTAACTGTAATGGACTGTGATCATTCGGAGAAAAACACTGTAACTGTAATGAACTGTGTTCATTCGGAGACACACACTGTGACTGTAATGGATTGTGTTCATTCGGAGACACACACAGTAACTGTAATGGGCTGTGTTCATTCGGAGACACACACTGTAACTGTAATGGACTGTGTTCTTTCGGAGACACACACTGTAACTGTAATGGACTGTGATCATTAGGAGACACACACTGTAACTGTAAAGGACAGTGTTCATTCTGAGACACACACTGTAACTGTAATGGGCTGTATTCATTCGGAGACACACTGTAACTGTAATGGACTGTGATCATTAGGAGACACACTGTAAATGTAATGGACTGTGTTCATTAGGAGACACACACCGTAACTGTAATGGACTGTGATCATTTGGAGACACACACTGTAACTGTAATTGTTGTGATCATTCGGAGACACACATTGTAACTGTAATGGGCTGTGATCATTAGGAGACACACTGTAACTGTAATGGGCTGTGATCATTCGGAGACACACACTGTAACTGTAATGGACTGTGTTCATTCGGAGACACACACTGTAACTGTAATGGACTGTGATCATTAGGAGACACACACTGTACCTGTAATGGACTGCGTTCATTCGGAGACACACACTGTAACTGTAATGGACTGTGATCATTCGGAGACACACACTGTAACTGTAATGGACTGTGATCATTCGGAGACACACACTGTAACTGTAATGGACTGTGTTCATTCGGAAACACACGCTGTAACTGTAATGGACTGTGTTCATTCGGAGACACACACTGTAACTGTAATGGACTGTATTCATTCAGAGACACACACTGTAACTGTAATGGACTGTGTTCATTCGGAGACACACACTGTAACTGTAATGGACTGTGTTCATTCGGAGACACACACTGTAACTGTAATGGACTGTGTTAATCCGGAGACACACACTGTAACTGTAATGGGCTGTGTTCATTCGGAGACACACACTGTAACTGTAATGGACTGTGTTCATTCGGAGACATACATTGTAACTGTAATGGACTGTGATTATTAGGAGACACACACTGCAACTGCAATGGACTGTGTTCATTAGGAGACACACACTGTAAATGTAATGGACTGTGATCATTCGGAGGCACACACTGTAACTGTAATGGACTGTGTTCATTCGGAGACACACAATGTAACTGTAATGGGCTGTGATCATTCGGAGACATGCACTGTAATTGTAATGGACTATGTTCATTCGGAAACACACACTGTAACTGTAATGGGCTGTGTTCATTCGGAGACACACACTGTAACTGTAATGGACTGTGTTCATTCGGAGACACACACTGTAACTGTAATGGACTGTGATCATTAGGAGACACACACTGTAACTGTAATGGACTGTGATCATTAGGAGGCACACACTGTAACTGTAATGGACTGTGTTCATTCGGATACACACACTGTACCTGTAATGGACTGTGATCATTCGGAGACACACACTGTAACTGTAATGAACTGTGTTCATTCGGAGACACACACTGTAACTGTAATGGACTGTGATCATTCGGAGACACACACTGTAACTGTAATGGACTGTGTTCATTAGGAGACACACACTGTAAATGTAACGGACTGTGATCATTCGGAGACACACACTGTAACTGTAATGGACTGTGTTCATTCGGAGACACACAATGTAACTGTAATGGACTGTGATCATTCGGAGAAAAACACTGTAACTGTAATGAACTGTGTTCATTCGGAGACACACACTGTGACTGTAATGGATTGTGTTCATTCGGAGACACACACAGTAACTGTAATGGGCTGTGTTCATTCGGAGACACACACTGTAACTGTAATGGACTGTGTTCTTTCGGAGACACACACTGTAACTGTAATGGACTGTGATCATTAGGAGACACACACTGTAACTGTAAAGGACAGTGTTCATTCTGAGACACACACTGTAACTGTAATGGGCTGTATTCATTCGGAGACACACTGTAACTGTAATGGACTGTGATCATTAGGAGACACACTGTAAATGTAATGGACTGTGTTCATTAGGAGACACACACCGTAACTGTAATGGACTGTGATCATTTGGAGACACACACTGTAACTGTAATTGTTGTGATCATTCGGAGACACACATTGTAACTATAATGGGCTGTGATCATTAGGAGACACACTGTAACTGTAATGGGCTGTGATCATTCGGAGACACACACTGTAACTGTAATGGACTGTGTTCATTCGGAGACACACACTGTAACTGTAATGGACTGTGATCATTAGGAGACACACACTGTAACTGTAATGGACTGCGTTCATTCGGAGACACACACTGTAACTGTAATGGACTGTGATCATTCGGAGACACACACTGTAACTGTAATGGACTGTGATCATTCGGAGACACACACTGTAACTGTAATGGACTGTGTTCATTCGGAAACACACGCTGTAACTGTAATGGACTGTGTTCATTCGGAGACACACACTGTAACTGTAATGGACTGTATTCATTCAGAGACACACACTGTAACTGTAATGGACTGTGTTCATTCGGAGACACACACTGTAACTGTAATGGACTGTGTTCATTCGGAGACACACACTGTAACTGTAATGGACTGTGTTAATCCGGAGACACACACTGTAACTGTAATGGGCTGTGTTCATTCGGAGACACACACTGTAACTGTAATGGACTGTGTTCATTCGGAGACATACATTGTAACTGTAATGGACTGTGATTATTAGGAGACACACACTGCAACTGCAATGGACTGTGTTCATTAGGAGACACACACTGTAAATGTAATGGACTGTGATCATTCGGAGGCACACACTGTAACTGTAATGGACTGTGTTCATTCGGAGACACACAATGTAACTGTAATGGGCTGTGATCATTCGGAGACATGCACTGTAATTGTAATGGACTATGTTCATTCGGAAACACACACTGTAACTGTAATGGGCTGTGTTCATTCGGAGACACACACTGTAACTGTAATGGACTGTGTTCATTCGGAGACACACACTGTAACTGTAATGGACTGTGATCATTAGGAGACACACACTGTAACTGTAATGGACTGTGATCATTAGGTGGCACACACTGTAACTGTAATGGACTGTGTTCATTCGGATACACACACTGTACCTGTAATGGACTGTGATCATTCGGAGACACACACTGTAACTGTAATGAACTGTGTTCATTCGGAGACACACACTGTAACTGTAATGGACTGTGATCATTCGGAGACACACACTGTAACTGTAATGAACTGTGTTCATTCGGAGACACACACTGTGGCTGTAATGGATTGTGTTCATTCGGAGACACACACAGTAACTGTAATGGGCTGTGTTCATTCGGAGACACACACTGTAACTGTAATGGACTGTGTTCATTCGGAGACAAACACTGTAACTGTAATGGACTGTGATCATTAGGAGACACACACTGTAACTGTAATGGACAGTGTTCATTCTGAGACACACACTGTAACTGTAATGGGCTGTATTCATTCGGAGACACACTGTAACTGTAATGGACTGTGATCATTAGGAGACACACTGTAACTGTAATGGACTGTGTTCATTAGGAGACACACACTGTAACTGTAATGGACTGTGATCATTTGGAGACACACACTGTAACTGTAATGGACTGTGATCATTCGGAGACACACACTGTAACTGTAATGGGCTGTGATCATTAGGAGACACACTGTAACTGTAATGGGCTGTGATCATTCGGAGACACGCACTGTAACTGTAATGGACTGTGTTCATTCGGAGACACACACTGTAACTGTAATGGACTGTGTTCATCCGGAGACACACACTGTAACTGTAATGGACTGTGTTCATTCGGAGACACACACTGCAACTGTAATGGACTGTGATCATTCGGAGACATGCACTGTAATTGTAATGGACTATGTTCATTCGGAAACACACACTGTAACTGTAATGGGCTGTGTTCATTCGGAGACACACACTGTAACTGTAATGGACTGTGTTCATTCGGAGACACACACTGTAACTGTAATGGACTGTGATCATTAGGAGACACACACTGTAACTGTAATGGACTGTGATCATTAGGAGGCACACACTGTAACTGTAATGGACTGTGTTCATTCGGATACACACACTGTACCTGTAATGGACTGTGATCATTCGGAGACACACACTGTAACTGTAATGAACTGTGTTCATTCGGAGACACACACTGTAACTGTAATGGACTGTGATCATTCGGAGACACACACTGTAACTGTAATGGACTGTGTTCATTAGGAGACACACACTGTAAATGTAACGGACTGTGATCATTCGGAGACACACACTGTAACTGTAATGGACTGTGTTCATTCGGAGACACACAATGTAACTGTAATGGACTGTGATCATTCGGAGAAAAACACTGTAACTGTAATGAACTGTGTTCATTCGGAGACACACACTGTGACTGTAATGGATTGTGTTCATTCGGAGACACACACAGTAACTGTAATGGGCTGTGTTCATTCGGAGACACACACTGTAACTGTAATGGACTGTGTTCTTTCGGAGACACACACTGTAACTGTAATGGACTGTGATCATTAGGAGACACACACTGTAACTGTAAAGGACAGTGTTCATTCTGAGACACACACTGTAACTGTAATGGGCTGTATTCATTCGGAGACACACTGTAACTGTAATGGACTGTGATCATTAGGAGACACACTGTAAATGTAATGGACTGTGTTCATTAGGAGACACACACCGTAACTGTAATGGACTGTGATCATTTGGAGACACACACTGTAACTGTAATTGTTGTGATCATTCGGAGACACACATTGTAACTGTAATGGGCTGTGATCATTAGGAGACACACTGTAACTGTAATGGGCTGTGATCATTCGGAGACACACACTGTAACTGTAATGGACTGTGTTCATTCGGAGACACACACTGTAACTGTAATGGACTGTGATCATTAGGAGACACACACTGTAACTGTAATGGACTGCGTTCATTCGGAGACACACACTGTAACTGTAATGGACTGTGATCATTCGGAGACACACACTGTAACTGTAATGGACTGTGATCATTCGGAGACACACACTGTAACTGTAATGGACTGTGTTCATTCGGAAACACACGCTGTAACTGTAATGGACTGTGTTCATTCGGAGACACACACTGTAACTGTAATGGACTGTATTCATTCAGAGACACACACTGTAACTGTAATGGACTGTGTTCATTCGGAGACACACACTGTAACTGTAATGGACTGTGTTCATTCGGAGACACACACTGTAACTGTAATGGACTGTGTTAATCCGGAGACACACACTGTAACTGTAATGGGCTGTGTTCATTCGGAGACACACACTGTAACTGTAATGGACTGTGTTCATTCGGAGACATACATTGTAACTGTAATGGACTGTGATTATTAGGAGACACACACTGCAACTGCAATGGACTGTGTTCATTAGGAGACACACACTGTAAATGTAATGGACTGTGATCATTCGGAGGCACACACTGTAACTGTAATGGACTGTGTTCATTCGGAGACACACAATGTAACTGTAATGGGCTGTGATCATTCGGAGACATGCACTGTAATTGTAATGGACTATGTTCATTCGGAAACACACACTGTAACTGTAATGGGCTGTGTTCATTCGGAGACACACACTGTAACTGTAATGGACTGTGTTCATTCGGAGACACACACTGTAACTGTAATGGACTGTGATCATTAGGAGACACACACTGTAACTGTAATGGACTGTGATCATTAGGTGGCACACACTGTAACTGTAATGGACTGTGTTCATTCGGATACACACACTGTACCTGTAATGGACTGTGATCATTCGGAGACACACACTGTAACTGTAATGAACTGTGTTCATTCGGAGACACACACTGTAACTGTAATGGACTGTGATCATTCGGAGACACACACTGTAACTGTAATGAACTGTGTTCATTCGGAGACACACACTGTGGCTGTAATGGATTGTGTTCATTCGGAGACACACACAGTAACTGTAATGGGCTGTGTTCATTCGGAGACACACACTGTAACTGTAATGGACTGTGTTCATTCGGAGACAAACACTGTAACTGTAATGGACTGTGATCATTAGGAGACACACACTGTAACTGTAATGGACAGTGTTCATTCTGAGACACACACTGTAACTGTAATGGGCTGTATTCATTCGGAGACACACTGTAACTGTAATGGACTGTGATCATTAGGAGACACACTGTAACTGTAATGGACTGTGTTCATTAGGAGACACACACTGTAACTGTAATGGACTGTGATCATTTGGAGACACACACTGTAACTGTAATGGACTGTGATCATTCGGAGACACACACTGTAACTGTAATGGGCTGTGATCATTAGGAGACACACTGTAACTGTAATGGGCTGTGATCATTCGGAGACACGCACTGTAACTGTAATGGACTGTGTTCATTCGGAGACACACACTGTAACTGTAATGGACTGTGTTCATCCGGAGACACACACTGTAACTGTAATGGACTGTGTTCATTCGGAGACACACACTGCAACTGTAATGGACTGTGATCATTCGGAGATACACACTGTAACTGTAATGAACTCTGTTCATTCGGAGACACAGACTGTAACTGTAATGGACTGTGATCATTCAGAGACACACACTGTAACTGTAATGGACTGTGTTCATTCGGAGACACACACTGTAACTGTAATGGGCTGTGATCATTCCGAGACACACACTGTAACTGTAATGGACTGTATTCATTCGGAAACACACACTGTAACTGTAATGGGCTGTGTTGATTCGGAGACACACACTGTAACTGTAATGGACTGTGTTCATTCGGAGCCACACACTGTAACTGTATTGGACTGTGTTCATCCGGAGACACACACTGTAACTGTAATGGGCTGTGTTCATTCGGAGACACACACTGTAACTGTAATGGACTGTGTTCATTCGGAGACACACACTGTAACTGTAATGGACTGTGATCATTAGGAGACACACACTGTAACTGTAATGGATTGTGTTCATTCAGAGACACACACTGTAACTGTAATGGGCTGTGATCATTAGGAGACACACTGTAACTGTAATGGGCTGTGATCATTCGGAGACACGCACTGTAACTGTAATGGACTGTGTTCATTAGGAGACACACACTGTAACTGTAATGGGCTGTGATCATTAGGAGACACACTGTAACTGTAATGGGCTGTGATCATTCGGAGACACGCACTGTAACTAATGGACTGTATTCATTCGGAGACACACTGTAACTGTAATGGACTGTGATCATTAGGAGACACACACGGTAACTGTAATGGACTGTGATCATTCGGAGACACACACTGTAACTGTAATGGACTGTGTTCATTCGGAGACACACACTGTAACTGTAATGGACTGTGATCATTAGGAGACACACACTGTAACTGTAATGGACTGTGTTCATTCGGAGACACACACTGTAACTGTAATGGACTGTGATCATTCGGAGACACACACTGTAACTGTAATGGACTGTGATCATTCGGAGACACAGACTGTAACTGTAATGGACTGTGTTCATTCGGAGACACACACTGTAACTGTAATGGACTGTGTTCATTCGGAGACACACACTGTAACTGTAATGGACTGTATTCATTCGGAGACACACACTGTAACTGTAATGGACTGTGTTCATTCGGAGACACACACTGTAACTGAAATGGACTGTGTTCATCCGGAGACACACACTGTAACTGTAATGGACTGTGTTCATTCGGAGACACACACTGTAACTGTAATGGACTGTGTTCATTCGGAGACACACACTGTAACTGTAATGGACTGTGATCATTAGGAGACACACACTGGAACTGTAATGGACTGTGTTCATTAGGAGACACACACTGTAACTGTAATGGACTGTGATCATTCGGAGACACACACTGTAACTGTAATGGACTGTGTTCATTCGGAGACACACACTGTAACTGTAATGGGCAGTGATCATTAGGAGACACTCACTGTAACTGTAATGGACTGTGATCATTAGGAGACACACACTGTAACTGTAAAGGACAGTGTTCATTCTGAGACACACACTGTAACTGTAATGGGCTGTATTCATTCGGAGACACACTGTAACTGTAATGGACTGTGATCATTAGGAGACACACTGTAAATGTAATGGACTGTGTTCATTAGGAGACACACACCGTAACTGTAATGGACTGTGTTCATTCGGAGACACACACTGTAACTGTAATGGGCTGTGATCATTCCGAGACACACACTGTAACTGTAATGGACTGTATTCATTCGGAAACACACACTGTAACTGTAATGGGCTGTGTTGATTCGGAGACACACACTGTAACTGTAATGGACTGTGTTCATTCGGAGCCACACACTGTAACTGTATTGGACTGTGTTCATCCGGAGACACACACTGTAACTGTAATGGGCTGTGTTCATTCGGAGACACACACTGTAACTGTAATGGACTGTGTTCATTCGGAGACACACACTGTAACTGTAATGGACTGTGATCATTAGGAGACACACACTGTAACTGTAATGGATTGTGTTCATTCAGAGACACACACTGTAACTGTAATGGGCTGTGATCATTAGGAGACACACTGTAACTGTAATGGGCTGTGATCATTCGGAGACACGCACTGTAACTGTAATGGACTGTGTTCATTAGGAGACACACACTGTAACTGTAATGGGCTGTGATCATTAGGAGACACACTGTAACTGTAATGGGCTGTGATCATTCGGAGACACGCACTGTAACTAATGGACTGTATTCATTCGGAGACACACTGTAACTGTAATGGACTGTGATCATTAGGAGACACACACGGTAACTGTAATGGACTGTGATCATTCGGAGACACACACTGTAACTGTAATGGACTGTGTTCATTCGGAGACACACACTGTAACTGTAATGGACTGTGATCATTAGGAGACACACACTGTAACTGTAATGGACTGTGTTCATTCGGAGACACACACTGTAACTGTAATGGACTGTGATCATTCGGAGACACACACTGTAACTGTAATGGACTGTGATCATTCGGAGACACAGACTGTAACTGTAATGGACTGTGTTCATTCAGAGACACACACTGTAACTGTAATGGACTGTGTTCATTCGGAGACACACACTGTAACTGAAATGGACTGTGTTCATCCGGAGACACACACTGTAACTGTAATGGACTGTGTTCATTCGGAGACACACACTGTAACTGTAATGGACTGTGTTCATTCGGAGACACACACTGTAACTGTAATGGACTGTGATCATTAGGAGACACACACTGTAACTGTAATGGACTGTGTTCATTAGGAGACACACACTGTAACTGTAATGGACTGTGATCATTCGGAGACACACACTGTAACTGTAATGGACTGTGTTCATTCGGAGACACACACTGTAACTGTAATGGGCAGTGATCATTAGGAGACACTCACTGTAACTGTAATGGACTGTGATCATTAGGAGGCACACACTGTAACTGTAAAGGACAGTGTTCATTCTGAGACACACACTGTAACTGTAATGGGCTGTATTCATTCGGAGACACACTGTAACTGTAATGGACTGTGATCATTAGGAGACACACTGTAAATGTAATGGACTGTGTTCATTAGGAGACACACACCGTAACTGTAATGGACTGTGTTCATTCGGAGACACACACTGTAACTGTAATGGGCTGTGATCATTCCGAGACACACACTGTAACTGTAATGGACTGTATTCATTCGGAAACACACACTGTAACTGTAATGGGCTGTGTTGATTCGGAGACACACACTGTAACTGTAATGGACTGTGTTCATTCGGAGCCACACACTGTAACTGTATTGGACTGTGTTCATCCGGAGACACACACTGTAACTGTAATGGGCTGTGTTCATTCGGAGACACACACTGTAACTGTAATGGACTGTGTTCATTCGGAGACACACACTGTAACTGTAATGGACTGTGATCATTAGGAGACACACACTGTAACTGTAATGGATTGTGTTCATTCAGAGACACACACTGTAACTGTAATGGGCTGTGATCATTAGGAGACACACTGTAACTGTAATGGGCTGTGATCATTCGGAGACACGCACTGTAACTGTAATGGACTGTGTTCATTAGGAGACACACACTGTAACTGTAATGGGCTGTGATCATTAGGAGACACACTGTAACTGTAATGGGCTGTGATCATTCGGAGACACGCACTGTAACTAATGGACTGTATTCATTCGGAGACACACTGTAACTGTAATGGACTGTGATCATTAGGAGACACACACGGTAACTGTAATGGACTGTGATCATTCGGAGACACACACTGTAACTGTAATGGACTGTGTTCATTCGGAGACACACACTGTAACTGTAATGGACTGTGATCATTAGGAGACACACACTGTAACTGTAATGGACTGTGTTCATTCGGAGACACACACTGTAACTGTAATGGACTGTGATCATTCGGAGACACACACTGTAACTGTAATGGACTGTGATCATTCGGAGACACAGACTGTAACTGTAATGGACTGTGTTCATTCAGAGACACACACTGTAACTGTAATGGACTGTGTTCATTCGGAGACACACACTGTAACTGTAATGGACTGTATTCATTCGGAGACACACACTGTAACTGTAATGGACTGTGTTCATTCGGAGACACACACTGTAACTGAAATGGACTGTGTTCATCCGGAGACACACACTGTAACTGTAATGGACTGTGTTCATTCGGAGACACACACTGTAACTGTAATGGACTGTGTTCATTCGGAGACACACACTGTAACTGTAATGGACTGTGATCATTAGGAGACACACACTGTAACTGTAATGGACTGTGTTCATTAGGAGACACACACTGTAACTGTAATGGACTGTGATCATTCGGAGACACACACTGTAACTGTAATGGACTGTGTTCATTCGGAGACACACACTGTAACTGTAATGGGCAGTGATCATTAGGAGACACTCACTGTAACTGTAATGGACTGTGATCATTAGGAGACACACACTGTAACTGTAAAGGACAGTGTTCATTCTGAGACACACACTGTAACTGTAATGGGCTGTATTCATTCGGAGACACACTGTAACTGTAATGGACTGTGATCATTAGGAGACACACTGTAAATGTAATGGACTGTGTTCATTAGGAGACACACACCGTAACTGTAATGGACTGTGATCATTTGGAGACACACACTGTAACTGTAATTGTTGTGATCATTCGGAGACACACATTGTAACTGTAATGGGCTGTGATCATTAGGAGACACACTGTAACTGTAATGGGCTGTGATCATTCGGAGACACACACTGTAACTGTAATGGACTGTGTTCATTCGGAGACACACACTGTAACTGTAATGGACTGTGATCATTAGGAGACACACACTGTAACTGTAATGGACTGCGTTCATTCGGAGACACACACTGTAACTGTAATGGACTGTGATCATTCGGAGACACACACTGTAACTGTAATGGACTGTGATCATTCGGAGACACACACTGTAACTGTAATGGACTGTGTTCATTCGGAAACACACGCTGTAACTGTAATGGACTGTGTTCATTCGGAGACACACACTGTAACTGTAATGGACTGTATTCATTCAGAGACACACACTGTAACTGTAATGGACTGTGTTCATTCGGAGACACACAATGTAACTGTAATGGGCTGTGATCATTCGGAGACATGCACTGTAATTGTAATGGACTGTGTTCATTCGGAAACACACACTGTAACTGTAATGGGCTGTGTTCATTCGGAGACACACACTGTAACTGTAATGGACTGTGTTCATTCGGAGGCACACACTGTAACTGTAATGGACTGTGATCATTAGGAGACACACACTGTAACTGTAATGGACTGTGATCATTAGGAGGCACACACTGTAACTGTAATGGACTGTGTTCATTCGGATACACACACTGTACCTGTAATGGACTGTGATCATTCGGAGACACACACTGTAACTGTAATGAACTGTGTTCATTCGGAGACACACACTGTAACTGTAATGGACTGTGATCATTCGGAGACACACACTGTAACTGTAATGAACTGTGTTCATTCGGAGACACACACTGTGGCTGTAATGGATTGTGTTCATTCGGAGACACACACAGTAACTGTAATGGGCTGTGTTCATTCGGAGACACACACTGTAACTGTAATGGACTGTGTTCATTCGGAGACAAACACTGTAACTGTAATGGACTGTGATCATTAGGAGACACACACTGTAACTGTAATGGACAGTGTTCATTCTGAGACACACACTGTAACTGTAATGGGCTGTATTCATTCGGAGACACACTGTAACTGTAATGGACTGTGATCATTAGGAGACACACTGTAACTGTAATGGACTGTGTTCATTAGGAGACACACACTGTAACTGTAATGGACTGTGATCATTTGGAGACACACACTGTAACTGTAATGGACTGTGATCATTCGGAGACACACACTGTAACTGTAATGGGCTGTGATCATTAGGAGACACACTGTAACTGTAATGGGCTGTGATCATTCGGAGACACGCACTGTAACTGTAATGGACTGTGTTCATTCGGAGACACACACTGTAACTGTAATGGACTGTGTTCATCCGGAGACACACACTGTAACTGTAATGGACTGTGTTCATTCGGAGACACACACTGCAACTGTAATGGACTGTGATCATTCGGAGATACACACTGTAACTGTAATGAACTGTGTTCATTCGGAGACACAGACTGTAACTGTAATGGACTGTGATCATTCAGAGACACACACTGTAACTGTAATGGACTGTGTTCATTCGGAGACACACACTGTAACTGTAATGGGCTGCGATCATTCCGAGACACACACTGTAACTGTAATGGACTGTATTCATTCGGAAACACACACTGTAACTGTAATGGGCTGTGTTGATTCGGAGACACACACTGTAACTGTAATGGACTGTGTTCATTCGGAGCCACACACTGTAACTGTAATGGACTGTGTTCATCCGGAGACACACACTGTAACTGTAATGGGCTGTGTTCATTCGGAGACACACACTGTAACTGTAATAGACTGTGTTCATTCGGAGACACACACTGTAACTGTAATGGACTGTGATCATTAGGAGACACACACTGTAACTGTAAAGGACTGTGTTAATTAGGAGACACACACTGTAACTGTAATGGACTGTGATCATTCGGAGACACACACTGTAACTGTAATGGACTGTGTTCATTCGGAGACACACACTGTAACTGTAATGGACTGTGTTCATTCGGAGACACACACTGTAACTGTAATGGACTGTGATCATTAGGAGACACACACTGTAACTGTAATGGACTGTGTTCATTAGGAGACACACACTGTAACTGTAATGGACTGTGATCATTCGGAGACACACACTGTAACTGTAATGGACTGTGTTCATTCGGAGACACACACTGTAACTGTAATGGGCAGTGATCATTAGGAGACACTCACTGTAACTGTAATGGACTGTGATCATTAGGAGACACACACTGTAACTGTAAAGGACAGTGTTCATTCTGAGACACACACTGTAACTGTAATGGGCTGTATTCATTCGGAGACACACTGTAACTGTAATGGACTGTGATCATTAGGAGACACACTGTAAATGTAATGGACTGTGTTCATTAGGAGACACACACCGTAACTGTAATGGACTGTGTTCATTCGGAGACACACACTGTAACTGTAATGGGCTGTGATCATTCCGAGACACACACTGTAACTGTAATGGACTGTATTCATTCGGAAACACACACTGTAACTGTAATGGGCTGTGTTGATTCGGAGACACACACTGTAACTGTAATGGACTGTGTTCATTCGGAGCCACACACTGTAACTGTATTGGACTGTGTTCATCCGGAGACACACACTGTAACTGTAATGGGCTGTGTTCATTCGGAGACACACACTGTAACTGTAATGGACTGTGTTCATTCGGAGACACACACTGTAACTGTAATGGACTGTGATCATTAGGAGACACACACTGTAACTGTAATGGATTGTGTTCATTCAGAGACACACACTGTAACTGTAACGGGCTGTGATCATTAGGAGACACACTGTAACTGTAATGGGCTGTGATCATTCGGAGACACGCACTGTAACTGTAATGGACTGTGTTCATTAGGAGACACACACTGTAACTGTAATGGGCTGTGATCATTAGGAGACACACTGTAACTGTAATGGGCTGTGATCATTCGGAGACACGCACTGTAACTAATGGACTGTATTCATTCGGAGACACACTGTAACTGTAATGGACTGTGATCATTAGGAGACACACACGGTAACTGTAATGGACTGTGATCATTCGGAGACACACACTGTAACTGTAATGGACTGTGTTCATTCGGAGACACACACTGTAACTGTAATGGACTGTGATCATTAGGAGACACACACTGTAACTGTAATGGACTGTGTTCATTCGGAGACACACACTGTAACTGTAATGGACTGTGATCATTCGGAGACACACACTGTAACTGTAATGGACTGTGATCATTCGGAGACACAGACTGTAACTGTAATGGACTGTGTTCATTCAGAGACACACACTGTAACTGTAATGGACTGTGTTCATTCGGAGACACACACTGTAACTGTAATGGACTGTATTCATTCGGAGACACACACTGTAACTGTAATGGACTGTGTTCATTCGGAGACACACACTGTAACTGAAATGGACTGTGTTCATCCGGAGACACACACTGTAACTGTAATGGACTGTGTTCATTCGGAGACACACACTGTAACTGTAATGGACTGTGTTCATTCGGAGACACACACTGTAACTGTAATGGACTGTGATCATTAGGAGACACACACTGTAACTGTAATGGACTGTGTTCATTAGGAGACACACACTGTAACTGTAATGGACTGTGATCATTCGGAGACACACACTGTAACTGTAATGGACTGTGTTCATTCGGAGACACACACTGTAACTGTAATGGGCAGTGATCATTAGGAGACACTCACTGTAACTGTAATGGACTGTGATCATTAGGAGACACACACTGTAACTGTAAAGGACAGTGTTCATTCTGAGACACACACTGTAACTGTAATGGGCTGTATTCATTCGGAGACACACTGTAACTGTAATGGACTGTGATCATTAGGAGACACACTGTAAATGTAATGGACTGTGTTCATTAGGAGACACACACCGTAACTGTAATGGACTGTGATCATTTGGAGACACACACTGTAACTGTAATTGTTGTGATCATTCGGAGACACACATTGTAACTGTAATGGGCTGTGATCATTAGGAGACACACTGTAACTGTAATGGGCTGTGATCATTCGGAGACACACACTGTAACTGTAATGGACTGTGTTCATTCGGAGACACACACTGTAACTGTAATGGACTGTGATCATTAGGAGACACACACTGTAACTGTAATGGACTGCGTTCATTCGGAGACACACACTGTAACTGTAATGGACTGTGATCATTCGGAGACACACACTGTAACTGTAATGGACTGTGATCATTCGGAGACACACACTGTAACTGTAATGGACTGTGTTCATTCGGAAACACACGCTGTAACTGTAATGGACTGTGTTCATTCGGAGACACACACTGTAACTGTAATGGACTGTATTCATTCAGAGACACACACTGTAACTGTAATGGACTGTGTTCATTCGGAGACACACAATGTAACTGTAATGGGCTGTGATCATTCGGAGACATGCACTGTAATTGTAATGGACTGTGTTCATTCGGAAACACACACTGTAACTGTAATGGGCTGTGTTCATTCGGAGACACACACTGTAACTGTAATGGACTGTGTTCATTCGGAGGCACACACTGTAACTGTAATGGACTGTGATCATTAGGAGACACACACTGTAACTGTAATGGACTGTGATCATTAGGAGGCACACACTGTAACTGTAATGGACTGTGTTCATTCGGATACACACACTGTACCTGTAATGGACTGTGATCATTCGGAGACACACACTGTAACTGTAATGAACTGTGTTCATTCGGAGACACACACTGTAACTGTAATGGACTGTGATCATTCGGAGACACACACTGTAACTGTAATGAACTGTGTTCATTCGGAGACACACACTGTGGCTGTAATGGATTGTGTTCATTCGGAGACACACACAGTAACTGTAATGGGCTGTGTTCATTCGGAGACACACACTGTAACTGTAATGGACTGTGTTCATTCGGAGACAAACACTGTAACTGTAATGGACTGTGATCATTAGGAGACACACACTGTAACTGTAATGGACAGTGTTCATTCTGAGACACACACTGTAACTGTAATGGGCTGTATTCATTCGGAGACACACTGTAACTGTAATGGACTGTGATCATTAGGAGACACACTGTAACTGTAATGGACTGTGTTCATTAGGAGACACACACTGTAACTGTAATGGACTGTGATCATTTGGAGACACACACTGTAACTGTAATGGACTGTGATCATTCGGAGACACACACTGTAACTGTAATGGGCTGTGATCATTAGGAGACACACTGTAACTGTAATGGGCTGTGATCATTCGGAGACACGCACTGTAACTGTAATGGACTGTGTTCATTCGGAGACACACACTGTAACTGTAATGGACTGTGTTCATCCGGAGACACACACTGTAACTGTAATGGACTGTGTTCATTCGGAGACACACACTGCAACTGTAATGGACTGTGATCATTCGGAGATACACACTGTAACTGTAATGAACTGTGTTCATTCGGAGACACAGACTGTAACTGTAATGGACTGTGATCATTCAGAGACACACACTGTAACTGTAATGGACTGTGTTCATTCGGAGACACACACTGTAACTGTAATGGGCTGCGATCATTCCGAGACACACACTGTAACTGTAATGGACTGTATTCATTCGGAAACACACACTGTAACTGTAATGGGCTGTGTTGATTCGGAGACACACACTGTAACTGTAATGGACTGTGTTCATTCGGAGCCACACACTGTAACTGTAATGGACTGTGTTCATCCGGAGACACACACTGTAACTGTAATGGGCTGTGTTCATTCGGAGACACACACTGTAACTGTAATAGACTGTGTTCATTCGGAGACACACACTGTAACTGTAATGGACTGTGATCATTAGGAGACACACACTGTAACTGTAAAGGACTGTGTTAATTAGGAGACACACACTGTAACTGTAATGGACTGTGATCATTCGGAGACACACACTGTAACTGTAATGGACTGTGTTCATTCGGAGACACACACTGTAACTGTAATGGGCTGTGATCATTCGGAGACATGCACTGTATCTGTAATGGACTGTGCTCATTCGGAGACACACACTGTGACTGTAATGGATTGTGTTCATTCAGAGACACACACTGTAACTGTAATGGGCTGTGATCATTAGGAGACACACTGTAACTGTAATGGGCTGTGATCATTCGGAGACACGCACTGTAACTGTAATGGACTGTGTTCACTAGGAGACACACACTGTAACTGTAATGGGCTGTGATCATTAGGAGACACACTGTAACTGTAATGGGCTGTGATCATTCGGAGACACGCACTGTAACTAATGGACTGTATTCATTCGGAGACACACTGTAACTGTAATGGACTGTGATCATTAGGAGACACACACGGTAACTGTAATGGACTGTGATCATTCGGAGACACACACTGTAACTGTAATGGACTGTGTTCATTCGGAGACACACACTGTAACTGTAATGGACTGTGATCATTAGGAGACACACACTGTAACTGTAATGGACTGTGTTCATTCGGAGACACACACTGTAACTGTAATGGACTGTGATCATTCGGAGACACACACTGTAACTGTAATGGACTGTGATCATTCGGAGACACACACTGTAACTGTAATGGACTGTGTTCATTCGGAGAGACGCACTGTAACTGTAATGGACTGTGTTCATTCGGAGACACACACTGTAACTGTAATGGACTGTGTTCATTCGGAGACACACACTGTAACTGTAATGGACTATGATCATTAGGAGACACACACTGTAACTGTAATGGACTGTGTTCATTAGGAGACACACACTGTAACTGTAATGGACTGTGATCATTCGGAGACACACACTGTAACTGTAATGGACTGTGTTCATTCGGAGACACACACTGTAACTGTAATGGGCAGTGATCATTCGGAGACATGCACTGTAACTGTAATGGACTGTGTTAATTCAGAAACACACACTGTAACTGTAATGGGCTGTGTTCATTCGGAGACACACTGTAACTGTAATGGACTGTGTTCTTGCGGAGACACACACTGTAACTGTAATGGACTGTGATCATTAGGAGACACTCACTGTAACTGTAATGGACTGTGTTCATTAGTAGACACACACTGTGACTGTAATGGATTGTGTTCATTCAGAGACACACACTGTAACTGTAATGGGCTGTGATCATTAGGAGACACACTGTAACTGTTATGGGCTGTGATCATTCGGAGACACGCACTGTAACTGTAATGGACTGTGATCATTAGGAGACACACACTGTAACTGTAATGGGCTGTGATCATTAGGAGACACACTGTAACTGTAATGGGCTGTGATCATTCGGAGACACGCACTGTAACTAATGGACTGTATTCATTCGGAGACACACTGTAACTGTAATGGACTGTGATCATTCGGAGACACACACTGTAACTGTAATGGACTGTGTTCATTCGGAGACACACACTGTAACTGTAATGGACTGTGTTCATTCGGAGACACACACTGTAACTGTAATGGACTGTATTCATTCGGAGACACACACTGTAACTGTAATGGACTGTGTTCATTCGGAGACACACACTGTAACTGTAATGGACTGTGTTCATCCGGAGACACACACTGTAACTGTAATGGACTGTGTTCATTCGGAGACACACACTGTAACTGTAATGGACTGTGTTCATTAGGAGACACACACTGTAACTGTAATGGAATGTGATCATTCGGAGACACACACTGTAACTGTAATGGACTGTGTTCATTCGGAGACACACACTGTAACTGTAATGGGCAGTGATCATTCGGAGACATGCACTGTAACTGTAATGGACTGTGTTAATTCAGAAACACACACTGTAACTGTAATGGGCTGTGTTCATTCGGAGACACACTGTAACTGTAATGGACTGTGTTCTTGCGGAGACACACACTGTAACTGTAATGGACTGTGATCATTAGGAGACACTCACTGTAACTGTAATGGACTGTGTTCATTAGGAGACACACACTGTAACTGTAATGGACTGTGTTCATTCGGAGACACACACTGTAACTGTAATGGACTGTGATCATTCGGAGACACACACTGTAACTGTAATGAACTGTGTTCATTCGGAGACACACACTGTAACTGTAATGGGCTGTGATCATTCGGAGACATGCACTGTAACTGTAATGGACTGTGTTCATTCGGAAACACACACTGTAACTGTAATGGGCTGAATTCATTCGGAGACACACACTGTAACTGTAATGGACTGTGTTCATTCGGAGACACACTGTGACTGTAATGGATTGTGTTCATTCAGAGACACACACTGTAACTGTAATGGGCTGTGATCATTAGGAGACACACTGTAACTGTAATGGGCTGTGATCATTCGGAGACACGCACTGTAACTGTAATGGACTGTGTTCATTAGGAGACACACACTGTAACTGTAATGCGCTGTGATCATTAGGAGACACACTGTAACTGTAATGGGCAGTGATCATTCGGAGACACGCACTGTAACTAATGGACTGTATTCATTCGGAGACACACTGTAACTGTAATGGACTGTGATCATTAGGAGACACACACGGTAACTGTAATGGACTGTGATCATTCAGAGACACACACTGTAACTGTAATGGACTGTGTTCATTAGGAGACACACACTGTAACTGTAATGGACTGTGATCATTAGGAGACACACACTGTAACTGTAATGGACTGTGTTCATTCGGAGACACACACTGTAACTGTAATGGGCTGTGATCATTCGGAGACACACACTGTAACTGTAATGGACTGTGATCATTCGGAGACACACACTTTAACTGTAATGGACTGTGTTCATTCGGAGACACACACTGTAACTGTAATGGACTGTGATTATTAGGAGACACACACTGTAACTGTAATGGACTGTGTTCTTTCGGAGACACACACTGTAACTGTAATGGACTGTGATCATTCGGAGACACACACTGTAACTGTAATGGACTGTGTTCATTCGGAGACACACACTGTAACTGTAATGGGCTGTGATAATTCGGAGACACGCACTGTAACTGTAATGGACTGTGTTCATTCGGAAACACACACTGTAACTGTAATGGGCTGTGTTCATTCGGAGACACACACTGTAACTGTAATGGACTGTGTTCATTCGGAGACACACACTGTAACTGTAATGGACTGTGATCATTCGGAGACACACACTGTAACTGTAATGAACTGTGTTCATTCTGAGACACACACTGTAACTGTAATGGGCTGTGATCATTCGGAGACATGCACTGTAACTGTAATGGACTGTGTTCATTCGGAAACACACACTGTAACTGTAAAGGGCTGAATTCATTCGGAGACACACACTGTAACTGTAATGGACTGTGTTCATTCGGAGACACACACTGTGACTGTAATGGACTGTGTTCATTCAGAGACACACACTGTAACTGTAATGGGCTGTGATCATTAGGAGACACACTGTAACTGTAATGGGCTGTGATCATTCGGAGACACGCACTGTAACTGTAATGGAATGTGTTCATTAGGAGACACACACTGTAACTGTAATGGGCTGTGATCATTAGGAGACACACTGTAACTGTAATGGGCTGTGATCATTCGGAGACACGCACTGTAACTGTAATGGACTGTGATCATTCGGAGACACACACTGTAACTGTAATGGACTGTGTTCATGAGGAGACACACACTGTAACTGTAATGGACTGTGATCATTAGGAGACACACACTGTAACTGTAATGGACTGTGTTCATTCGGAGACACACACTGTAACTGTAATGGACTGTGATCATTCGGAGACACACACTGTAACTGTAATGGACTGTGATCATTCGGAGACACACACTGTAACTGTAATGGACTGTGTTCATTCGGAGACACACACTGTAACTGTAATGGACTGTGTTCATTCGGAGACACACACTGTAACTGTAATGGACTGTATTCATTCGGAGACACACACTGTAACTGTAATGGACTGTGATCATTCGGAGACACACACATTAACTGTAATGAACTGTGTTCATTCGGAGACACACACTATAACTGTAATGGACTGTGATCATTCGGAGACACACACTGTAACTGTAATGAACTGTGTTCATTCGGAGACACACACTGTAACTGTAATGGACTGTGTTCATTCGGAGACACACACTGTAACTGTAATGGACTGTGATCATTCGGAGACACACACTGTAACTGTAATGAACTGTGTTCATTCGGAGACACATACTGTAACTGTAATGGGCTGTGATCATTCGGAGACATGCACTGTAACTGTAATGGACTGTGTTCATTCGGAAACAAACACTGTAACTGTAATGGGCTGAATTCATTCGGAGACACACACTGTAACTGTAATGGACTGTGTTCATTCGGAGACACACACTGTGACTGTAATGGACTGTCACTGTAATGGGCTGTGATCATTAGGAGACACACTGTAACTGTAATGGGCTGTGATCATTCGGAGACACGCACTGTAACTGTAATGGACTGTGTTCATTAGGAGACACACACTGTAACTGTAATGGGCTGTGATCATTAGGAGACACACTGTAACTGTAATGGGCTGTGATCATTCGGAGACACGCACTGTAACTAATGGACTGTATTCATTCGGAGACACACTGTAACTGTAATGGACTGTGATCATTAGGAGACACACACGGTAACTGTAATGGACTGTGATCATTCAGAGACACACACTGTAACTGTAATGGACTGTGTTCATGAGGAGACACACACTGTAACTGTAATGGACTGTGATCATTAGGAGACACACACTGTAACTGTAATGGACTGTGTTCATGAGGAGACACACACTGTAACTGTAATGGACTGTGATCATTCGGAGACACACACTGTAACTGTAATGGACTGTGATCATTCGGAGACACACACTGTAACTGTAATGGACTGTGTTCATTCGGAGACACACACTGTAACTGTAATGGACTGTGTTCATTCGGAGACACACACTGTAACTGTAATGGACTGTATTCATTCGGAGACACACACTGTAACTGTAATGGACTGTGATCATTCGGAGACACACACAGTAACTGTAATGAACTAAGTTCATTCGGAGACACACACTATAACTGTAATGGACTGTGATCATTCGGAGACACACACTGTAACTGTAATGAACTGTGTTCATTCGGAGACACACACTGTGACTGTAATGGATTGTGTTCATTCGGAGACACACACAGTAACTGTAATGGGCAGTGTTCATTCGGAGACACACACTGTAACTGTAATGGACTGTGTTCATTCGGAGACACACACTGTAACTGTAATGGACTGTGATTATTAGGAGACACACACTGTAACTGTAATGGACTGTGTTCTTTCGGAGACACACACTGTAACTGTAATGGACTGTGATCATTCGGAGGCACACACTGTAACTGTAATGGACTGTGTTCATTCGGAGACACACACTGTAACTGTAATGGGCTGTGATCATTCGGAGACACGCACTGTAACTGTAATGGACTGTGTTCATTCGGAAACACACACTGTAACTGTAATGGGCTGTGTTCATTCGGAGACACACACTGTAACTGTAATGGACTGTGTTCATTCGGAGACACACACTGTAACTGTAATGGACTGTGTTCATTCGGAGACACACACTGTAACTGTAATGGACTGTGTTCATCCGGAGACACACACTGTAACTGTAATGGACTGTGTTCATTCGGAGACACACACTGTAACTGTAATGGACTGTGTTCATTCGGAGACACGCACTGTAACTGTAATGGACTGTGATCATTAGGAGACACACACTGTAACTGTAATGGACTGTGTTCATTCGGAGACACACACTGTAACTGTAATGGACTGTGATCATTCGGAGACACACACTGTAACTGTAATGGACTGTGTTCATTCGGAGACACACACTGTAACTGTAATGGGCTGTGATCATTCGGAGACATGCACTGTAACTGTAATGGACTGTGTTCATTCAGAAACACACACTGTAACTGTAATGGGCTGTGTTCATTCGGAGACACACTGTAACTGTAATGGACTGTGTTCATTCGGAGACACACACTGTAACTGTAATGGACTGTGATCATTAGGAGACACTCACTGTAACTGTAATGGACTGTGATCATTAGGAGACACACACTGTAACTGTAATGGACTGTGTTCATTCGGAGACACGCACTGTAACTGTAATGGACTGTGATCATTAGGAGACACACACTGTAACTTAATGAACTGTGTTCATTCGGAGACACACACTGTAACTGTAATGGACTGTGATTATTAGGAGACACACACTGTAACTGTAATGGACTGTGTTCTTTCGGAGACACACACTGTAACTGTAATGGACTGTGATCATTCGGAGACACACACTGTAACTGTAATGGACTGTGTTCATTCGGAGACACACACTGTAACTGTAATGGGCTGTGATCATTCGGAGACACGCACTGTAACTGTAATTGACTGTGTTCATTCGGAAACACTCACTGTAACTGTAATGGGCTGTGTTCATCCGGAGACACACACTGCAACTGTAATGGACTGTGTTCATTCGGAGACACACACTGTAACTGGAATGGACTGTATTCATTCGGAGACACGCACTGTAACTGTAATGGACTGTGTTCGTTAGGAGACACACACTGTAACTGTAATGGACTGTGTTCATTAGGAGACACACACTGTAACTGTAATGGACTGTGTTCATTCGGAGACACACACTGTAACTGTAATGGGCTGTGATCATTCGGAGACATGCACTGTAACTGTAATGGACTGTGTTCATTCAGAAACACACACTGTAACTGTAATGGGATGTGTTCATTCGGAGACACACTGTAACTGTAATGGACTGTGTTCTTTCGGAGACACACACTGTAACTGTAATGGACTGTGATCATTAGGAGACACTCACTGTAACTGTAATGGACTGTGATCCTTAGGAGACACACACTGTAACTGTAATGGACTGTTCATTCGGAGACACACACTGTAACTGTAATGGACTGTGATCATTCGGAGACACACACTGTAACTGTAATGAACTGTGTTCATTCGGAGACACACACTGTAACTGTAATGGACTGTGTTCATCCGGAGACACACACTGTAACTGTAATGGACTGTGTTCATTCGGAGACACACACTGTAACTGTAATGGACTGTGTTCATTCGGAGACACGCACTGTAACTGTAATGGACTGTGATCATTAGGAGACACACACTGTAACTTAATGAACTGTGTTCATTCGGAGACACACACTGTGACTGTAATGGATTGTGTTCATTCGGAGACACACACAGTAACTGTAATGGGCTGTGTTCATTCGGAGACACACACTGTAACTGTAATGGACTGTGTTCATTCGGAGACACACACTGTAACTGTAATGGGCGGTGTTCATTCGGAGACACACACTGTAACTGTAATGGGCAGTGTTCATTCGGAGACACACACTGTAACTGTAATGGACTGTGATCATTAGGAGACACACACTGTAACTTAATGAACTGTGTTCATTCGGAGACACACACTGTGACTGTAATGGATTGTGTTCATTCGGAGACACACACAGTAACTGTAATGGGCTGTGTTCATTGGGAGACACACACTGTAACTGTAATGGACTGTGTTCATTGGGAGACACATACTGTAACTGTAATGGGCGGTGTTCATTCGGAGACACACACTGTAGCTGTAATGGACAGTGTTCATTCGGAGACACACACTGTAACTGTAATGGACTGTATTAATTCGGGGACACCCACTGTAACTATAATGGACTGTGTCCATTTGGAGACACACACTGTAACTGTAATGGACAGTGTTCATTCGGAGGCACACACTGTAACTGTAATGGACTGTATTCATTCGGAGACACACACAGTAACTGTAATGGGCTGTGATCATTCGGAGACACACACTGTAACTGTAATGGACTGTGATCATTCGGAGACACACACTGTAACTGTAATGGACTGTGTTCATTCGGAGACACACACTGTAACTGTAATGGACTGTGTTCATTCGGAGACACACACTGTAACTGTAATGGACTGTATTCATTCGGAGACACACACTGTAACTGTAATGGACTGTGATCATTCGGAGACACATACTGTAACTGTAATGAACTGTGTTCATTCGGAGACACACACTGTAACTGTAATGGACTGTGATCATTCGGAGACACACACTGTAACTGTAATGAACTGTGTTCATTCGGAGACACACACTGTGACTGTAATGGATTGTGTTCATTCGGAGACACACACAGTAACTGTAATGGACTGTGTTCATTAGGAGACGCACACTGTAACTGTAATGGACTGTGATCATTCGGAGACACACACTGTAACTGTAATGGACTGTGTTCATTCGGAGACACACACTGTAACTGTAATGGGCTGTGATCATTCGGAGACATGCACTGTAACTGTAATGGACTGTGTTCATTCAGAAACACACACTGTAACTGTAATGGGCTGTGTTCATTCGGAGACACACTGTAACTGTAATGGACTGTGTTCTTTCGGAGACACACACTGTAACTGTAATGGACTGTGATCATTAGGAGACACTCACTGTAACTGTAATGGACTGTGTTCATTCGGAGACACACACTGTGACTGTAATGGATTGTGTTCATTCAGAGACACACACTGTAACTGTAATGGGCTGTGATCATTAGGAGACACACTGTAACTGTAATGGGCTGTGATCATTCGGAGACACGCACTGTAACTGTAATGGACTGTGTTCATTAGGAGACACACACTGTAACTGTAATGGACTGTGATCATTAGGAGACACACTGTAACTGTAATGGGCTGTGATCATTCGGAGACACGCACTGTAACTAATGGACTGTATTCATTCGGAGACACACTGTAACTGTAATGGACTGTGATCATTAGGAGACACACACGGTAACTGTAATGGACTGTGATCATTCAGGGACACACACTGTAACTGTAATGGACTGTGTTCATTAGGAGACACACACTGTAACTGTAATGGACTGTGATCATTAGGAGACACACACTGTAACTGTAATGGACTGTGTTCATTCGGAGACACACACTGTAACTGTAATGGACTGTGATCATTCGGAGACACACACTGTAACTGTAATGGACTGTGATCATTCGGAGACACACACTGTAACTGTAATGGACTGTGTTCATTCGGAGACACACACTGTAACTGTAATGGACTGTGTTCTTTCGGAGACACACACTGTAACTGTAATGGACTGTGATCATTCGGAGACACACACTGTAACTGTAATGGACTGTGTTCATTCGGAGACACACACTGTAACTGTAATGGGCTGTGATAATTCGGAGACACGCACTGTAACTGTAATGGACTGTGTTCATTCGGAAACACACACTGTAACTGTAATGGGCTGTGTTCATTCGGAGACACACACTGTAACTGTAATGGACTGTGTTCATTCGGAGACACACACTGTAACTGTAATGGACTGTGATCATTCGGAGACACACACTGTAACTGTAATGAACTGTGTTCATTCGGAGACACACACTGTAACTGTAATGGGCTGTGATTATTCGGAGACATGCACTGTAACTGTAATGGACTGTGTTCATTCGGAAACACACACTGTAACTGTAATGGGCTGAATTCATTCGGAGACACACACTGTAACTGTAATGGACTGTGTTCATTCGGAGACACACACTGTGACTGTAATGGACTGTGTTCATTCAGAGACACACACTGTAACTGTAATGGGCTGTGATCATTAGGAGACACACTGTAACTGTAATGGGCTGTGATCATTCGGAGACACGCACTGTAACTGTAATGGAATGTGTTCATTAGGAGACACACACTGTAACTGTAATGGGCTGTGATCATTAGGAGACACACTGTAACTGTAATGGGCTGTGATCATTCGGAGACACGCACTGTAACTAATGGACTGTATTCATTCGGAGACACACTGTAACTGTAATGGACTGTGATCATTAGGAGACACACACGGTAACTGTAATGGACTGTGATCATTCGGAGACACACACTGTAACTGTAATGGACTGTGTTCATGAGGAGACACACACTGTAACTGTAATGGACTGTGATCATTAGGAGACACACACTGTAACTGTAATGGACTGTGTTCATTCGGAGACACACACTGTAACTGTAATGGACTGTGATCATTCGGAGACACACACTGTAACTGTAATGGACTGTGATCATTCGGAGACACACACTGTAACTGTAATGGACTGTGTTCATTCGGAGACACACACTGTAACTGTAATGGACTGTGTTCATTCGGAGACACACACTGTAACTGTAATGGACTGTGTTCATTCGGAGACACGCACTGTAACTGTAATGGACTGTGATCATTAGGAGACACACACTGTAACTGTAATGGACTGTGTTCATTAGGAGACACACACTGTAACTGTAATGGACTGTGTTCATTCGGAGACACACACTGTAACTGTAATGGGCTGTGATCATTCGGAGACATGCACTGTAACTGTAATGGACTGTGTTCATTCAGAAACACACACTGTAACTGTAATGGGCTGTGTTCATTCGGAGACACACTGTAACTGTAATGGACTGTGTTCTTTCGGAGACACACACTGTAACTGTAATGGACTGTGATCATTAGGAGACACTCACTGTAACTGTAATGGACTGTGATCCTTAGGAGACACACACTGTAACTGTAATGGACTGTTCATTCGGAGACACACACTGTAACTGTAATGGACTGTGATCATTCGGAGACACACACTGTAACTGTAATGAACTGTGTTCATTCGGAGACACACACTGTAACTGTAATGGACTGTGTTCATCCGGAGACACACACTGTAACTGTAATGGACTGTGTTCATTCGGAGACACACACTGTAACTGTAATGGACTGTGTTCATTCGGAGACACGCACTGTAACTGTAATGGACTGTGATCATTAGGAGACACACACTGTAACTTAATGAACTGTGTTCATTCGGAGACACACACTGTGACTGTAATGGATTGTGTTTATTCGGAGACACACACAGTAACTGTAATGGGCTGTGTTCATTCGGAGACACACACTGTAACTGTAATGGACTGTGTTCATTCGGAGACACACACTGTAACTGTAATGGGCGGTGTTCATTCGGAGACACACACTGTAACTGTAATGGGCAGTGTTCATTCGGAGACACACACTGTAACTGTAATGGACTGTGATCATTAGGAGACACACACTGTAACTTAATGAACTGTGTTCATTCGGAGACACACACTGTGACTGTAATGGATTGTGTTCATTCGGAGACACACACAGTAACTGTAATGGGCTGTGTTCATTGGGAGACACACACTGTAACTGTAATGGACTGTGTTCATTGGGAGACACATACTGTAACTGTAATGGGCGGTGTTCATTCGGAGACACACACTGTAACTGTAATGGACAGTGTTCATTCGGAGACGCACACTGTAACTGTAATGGACTGTATTAATTCGGGGACACACACTGTAACTATAATGGACTGTGTCCATTTGGAGACACACACTGTAACTGTAATGGACAGTGTTCATTCGGAGGCACACACTGTAACTGTAATGGACTGTATTCATTCGGAGACACACACAGTAACTGTAATGGGCTGTGATCATTCGGAGACACACACTGTAACTGTAATGGACTGTGATCATTCGGAGACACACACTGTAACTGTAATGGACTGTGTTCATTCGGAGACACACACTGTAACTGTAATGGACTGTGTTCACTCGGAGACACACACTGTAACTGTAATGGACTGTATTCATTCGGAGACACACACTGTAACTGTAATGGACTGTGATCATTCGGAGACACATACTGTTACTGTAATGAACTGTGTTCATTCGGAGACACACACTGTAACTGTAATGGACTGTGATCATTCGGAGACACACACTGTAACTGTAATGAACTGTGTTCATTCGGAGACACACACTGTGACTGTAATGGATTGTGTTCATTCGGAGACACACACAGTAACTGTAATGGACTGTGTTCATTAGGAGACGCACACTGTAACTGTAATGGACTGTGATCATTCGGAGACACACACTGTAACTGTAATGGACTGTGTTCATTCGGAGACACACACTGTAACTGTAATGGGCTGTGATCATTCGGAGACATGCACTGTAACTGTAATGGACTGTGTTCATTCAGAAACACACACTGTAACTGAAATGGGCTGTGTTCATTCGGAGACACACTGTAACTGTAATGGACTGTGTTCTTTCGGAGACACACACTGTAACTGTAATGGACTGTGATCATTAGGAGACACTCACTGTAACTGTAATGGACTGTGTTCATTCGGAGACACACACTGTGACTGTAATGGATTGTGTTCATTCAGAGACACACACTGTAACTGTAATGGGCTGTGATCATTAGGAGACACACTGTAACTGTAATGGGCTGTGATCATTCGGAGACACGCACTGTAACTGTAATGGATTGTGTTCATTAGGAGACACACACTGTAACTGTAATGGGCTGTGATCATTAGGAGACACACTGTAACTGTAATGGGCTGTGATCATTCGGAGACACGCACTGTAACTAATGGACTGTATTCATTCGGAGACACACTGTAACTGTAATGGACTGTGATCATTAGGAGACACACACGGTAACTGTAATGGACTGTGATCATTCAGAGACACACACTGTAACTGTAATGGACTGTGTTCATTAGGAGACACACACTGTAACTGTAATGGACTGTGATCATTAGGAGACACACACTGTAACTGTAATGGACTGTGTTCATTCGGAGACACACACTGTAACTGTAATGGACTGTGATCATTCGGAGACACACACTGTAACTGTAATGGACTGTGATCATTCGGAGACACACACTGTAACTGTAATGGACTGTGTTCATTCGGAGACACACACTGTAACTGTAATGGACTGTGTTCTTTCGGAGACACACACTGTAACTGTAATGGACTGTGATCATTCGGAGACACACACTGTAACTTTAATGGACTGTGTTCATTCGGAGACACACACTGTAACTGTAATGGGCTGTGATAATTCGGAGACACGCACTGTAACTGTAATGGACTGTGTTCATTCGGAAACACACACTGTAACTGTAATGGGCTGTGTTCATTCGGAGACACACACTGTAACTGTAATGGACTGTGTTCATTCGGAGACACACACTGTAACTGTAATGGACTGTGATCATTCGGAGACACACACTGTAACTGTAATGAACTGTGTTCATTCGGAGACACACACTGTAACTGTAATGGGCTGAATTCATTCGGAGACACACACTGTAACTGTAATGGACTGTGTTCATTCGGAGACACACACTGTGACTGTAATGGACTGTGTTCATTCAGAGACACACACTGTAACTGTAATGGGCTGTGATCATTTGGAGACACACTGTAACTGTAATGGGCTGTGATCATTCGGAGACACGCACTGTAACTGTAATGGAATGTGTTCATTAGGAGACACACACTGTAACTGTAATGGGCTGTGATCATTAGGAGACACACTGTAACTGTAATGGGCTGTGATCATTCGGAGACACGCACTGTAACTAATGGACTGTATTCATTCGGAGACACACTGTAACTGTAATGGACTGTGATCATTAGGAGACACACACGGTAACTGTAATGGACTGTGATCATTCGGAGACACACACTGTAACTGTAATGGACTGTGTTCATGAGGAGACACACACTGTAACTGTAATGGACTGTGATCATTAGGAGACACACACTGTAACTGTAATGGACTGTGTTCATTCGGAGACACACACTGTAACTGTAATGTACTGTGATCATTCGGAGACACACACTGTAACTGTAATGGACTGTGATCATTCGGAGACACACACTGTAACTGTAATGGACAGTGTTCATTCGGAGACACACACTGTAACTGTAATGGACTGTGTTCATTCGGAGACACACACTGTAACTGTAATGGACTGTATTCATTCGGAGACACACACTGTAACTGTAATGGACTGTGATCATTCGGAGACACACACAGTAACTGTAATGAACTGTGTTCATTCGGAGACACACACTATAACTGTAATGGACTGTGATCATTCGGAGACACACACTGTAACTGTAATGAACTGTGTTCATTCGGAGACACACACTGTAACTGTAATGGACTGTGTTCATTCGGAGACACACACTGTAACTGTAATGGACTGTGATCATTCGGAGACACACACTGTAACTGTAATGAACTGTGTTCATTCGGAGACACACACTGTAACTGTAATGGGCTGTGATCATTCGGAGACATGCACTGTAACTGTAATGGACTGTGTTCATTCGGAAACACACACTGTAACTGTAATGGGCTGAATTCATTCGGAGACACACACTGTAACTGTAATGGACTGTGTTCATTCGGAGACACACACTGTGACTGTAATGGACTGTAACTGTAATGGGCTGTGATCATTAGGAGACACACTGTAACTGTAATGGGCTGTGATCATTCGGAGACACGCACTGTAACTGTAATGGACTGTGTTCATTAGGAGACACACACTGTAACTGTAATGGGCTGTGATCATTAGGAGACACACTGTAACTGTAATGGGCTGTGATCATTCGGAGACACGCACTGTAACTAATGGACTGTATTCATTCGGAGACACACTGTAACTGTAATGGACTGTGATCATTCGGAGACACACACGGTAACTGTAATGGACTGTGATCATTCAGAGACACACACTGTAACTGTAATGGACTGTGTTCATGAGGAGACACACACTGTAACTGTAATGGACTGTGATCATTAGGAGACACACACTGTAACTGTAATGGACTGTGTTCGTTCGGAGACACACACTGTAACTGTAATGGACTGTGATCATTCGGAGACACACACTGTAACTGTACTGGACTGTGATCATTCGGAGACACACACTGTAACTGTAATGGACTGTGATCATTCGGAGACACACACTGTAACTGTAATGGACTGTGTTCATTCGGAGACACACACTGTAACTGTAATGGACTGCGTTCATTCGGAGACACACACTGTAACTGTAATGGACTGTATTCATTCGGAGACACACACTGTAACTGTAATGGACTGTGATCATTCGGAGACACACACAGTAACTGTAATGAACTGTGTTCATTCGGAGACACACACTATAACTGTAATGGACTGTGATCATTCGGAGACACACACTGTAACTGTAATGAACTGTGTTTATTCGGAGACACACACTGTGACTGTAATGGATTGTGTTCATTCGGAGACACACACAGTAACTGTAATGGGCAGTGTTCATTCGGAGACACACACTGTAACTGTAATGGACTGTGTTCATTCGGAGACACACACTGTAACTGTAATGGACTGTGATTATTAGGAGACACACACTGTAACTGTAATGGACTGTGTTCTTTCGGAGACACACACTGTAACTGTAATGGACTGTGATCATTCGGAGGCACACACTGTAACTGTAATGGACTGTGTTCATTCGGAGACACACACTGTAACTGTAATGGGCTGTGATCATTCGGAGACACGCACTGTAACTGTAATGGACTGTGTTCATTCGGAAACACACACTGTAAATGTAATGGGCTGTGTTCATTCGGAGACACACACTGTAACTGTAATGGACTGTGTTCATTCGGAGACACACACTGTAACTGTAATGGACTGTGTTCATTCGGAGACACACACTGTAACTGTAATGGACTGTGTTCATCCGGAGACACACACTGTAACTGTAATGGACTGTGTTCATTCGGAGACACACACTGTAACTGTAATGGACTGTGTTCATTCGGAGACACGCACTGTAACTGTAATGGACTGTGATCATTAGGAGACACACACTGTAACTGTAATGGACTGTGTTCATTAGGAGACACACACTGTAACTGTAATGGACTGTGTTCATTCGGAAACACACACTGTAACTGTAATGGGCTGTGTTCATTCGGAGACACACACTGTAACTGTAATGGACTGTGTTCATTCGGAGACACACACTGTAACTGTAATGGACTGTGATCATTCGGAGACACACACTGTAACTGTAATGAACTGTGTTCATTCGGAGACACACACTGTAACTGTAATGGGCTGAATTCATTCGGAGACACACACTGTAACTGTAATGGACTGTGTTCATTCGGAGACACACACTGTGACTGTAATGGACTGTGTTCATTCAGAGACACACACTGTAACTGTAATGGGCTGTGATCATTTGGAGACACACTGTAACTGTAATGGGCTGTGATCATTCGGAGACACGCACTGTAACTGTAATGGAATGTGTTCATTAGGAGACACACACTGTAACTGTAATGGGCTGTGATCATTAGGAGACACACTGTAAATGTAATGGGCTGTGATCATTCGGAGACACGCACTGTAACTAATGGACTGTATTCATTCGGAGACACACTGTAACTGTAATGGACTGTGATCATTAGGAGACACACACGGTAACTGTAATGGACTGTGATCATTCGGAGACACACACTGTAACTGTAATGGACTGTGTTCATGAGGAGACACACACTGTAACTGTAATGGACTGTGATCATTAGGAGACACACACTGTAACTGTAATGGACTGTGTTCATTCGGAGACACACACTGTAACTGTAATGTACTGTGATCATTCGGAGACACACACTGTAACTGTAATGGACTGTGATCATTCGGAGACACACACTGTAACTGTAATGGACAGTGTTCATTCGGAGACACACACTGTAACTGTAATGGACTGTGTTCATTCGGAGACACACACTGTAACTGTAATGGACTGTATTCATTCGGAGACACACACTGTAACTGTAATGGACTGTGATCATTCGGAGACACACACAGTAACTGTAATGAACTGTGTTCATTCGGAGACACACACTATAACTGTAATGGACTGTGATCATTCGGAGACACACACTGTAACTGTAATGAACTGTGTTCATTCGGAGACACACACTGTAACTGTAATGGACTGTGTTCATTCGGAGACACACACTGTAACTGTAATGGACTGTGATCATTCGGAGACACACACTGTAACTGTAATGAACTGTGTTCATTCGGAGACACACACTGTAACTGTAATGGGCTGTGATCATTCGGAGACATGCACTGTAACTGTAATGGACTGTGTTCATTCGGAAACACACACTGTAACTGTAATGGGCTGAATTCATTCGGAGACACACACTGTAACTGTAATGGACTGTGTTCATTCGGAGACACACACTGTGACTGTAATGGACTGTAACTGTAATGGGCTGTGATCATTAGGAGATACACTGTAACTGTAATGGGCTGTGATCATTCGGAGACACGCACTGTAACTGTAATGGACTGTGTTCATTAGGAGACACACACTGTAACTGTAATGGGCTGTGATCATTAGGAGACACACTGTAACTGTAATGGGCTGTGATCATTCGGAGACACGCACTGTAACTAATGGACTGTATTCATTCGGAGACACACTGTAACTGTAATGGACTGTGATCATTCGGAGACACACACGGTAACTGTAATGGACTGTGATCATTCAGAGACACACACTGTAACTGTAATGGACTGTGTTCATGAGGAGACACACACTGTAACTGTAATGGACTGTGATCATTAGGAGACACACACTGTAACTGTAATGGACTGTGTTCGTTCGGAGACACACACTGTAACTGTAATGGACTGTGATCATTCGGAGACACACACTGTAACTGTACTGGACTGTGATCATTCGGAGACACACACTGTAACTGTAATGGACTGTGATCATTCGGAGACACACACTGTAACTGTAATGGACTGTGTTCATTCGGAGACACACACTGTAACTGTAATGGACTGCGTTCATTCGGAGACACACACTGTAACTGTAATGGACTGTATTCATTCGGAGACACACACTGTAACTGTAATGGACTGTGATCATTCGGAGACACACACAGTAACTGTAATGAACTGTGTTCATTCGGAGACACACACTATAACTGTAATGGACTGTGATCATTCGGAGACACACACTGTAACTGTAATGAACTGTCTTTATTCGGAGACACACACTGTGACTGTAATGGATTGTGTTCATTCGGAGACACACACAGTAACTGTAATGGGCAGTGTTCATTCGGAGACACACACTGTAACTGTAATGGACTGTGTTCATTCGGAGACACACACTGTAACTGTAATGGACTGTGATTATTAGGAGACACACACTGTAACTGTAATGGACTGTGTTCTTTCGGAGACACACACTGTAACTGTAATGGACTGTGATCATTCGGAGGCACACACTGTAACTGTAATGGACTGTGTTCATTCGGAGACACACACTGTAACTGTAATGGGCTGTGATCATTCGGAGACACGCACTGTAACTGTAATGGACTGTGTTCATTCGGAAACACACACTGTAACTGTAATGGGCTGTGTTCATTCGGAGACACACACTGTAACTGTAATGGACTGTGTTCATTCGGAGACACACACTGTAACTGTAATGGACTGTGTTCATTCGGAGACACACACTGTAACTGTAATGGACTGTGTTCATCCGGAGACACACACTGTAACTGTAATGGACTGTGTTCATTCGGAGACACACACTGTAACTGTAATGGACTGTGTTCATTCGGAGACACGCACTGTAACTGTAATGGACTGTGATCATTAGGAGACACACACTGTAACTGTAATGGACTGTGTTCATTAGGAGACACACACTGTAACTGTAATGGACTGTGATCATTCGGAGACACACACTGTAACTGTAATGGACTGTGTTCATTCGGAGACACACACTGTAACTGTAATGGGCTGTGATCATTCGGAGACATGCACTGTAACTGTAATGGACTGTGTTCATTCAGAAACACACACTGTAACTGTAATGGGCTGTGTTCATTCGGAGACACACTGTAACTGTAATGGACTGTGTTCATTCGGAGACACACACTGTAATTGTAATGGACTGTGATCATTAGGAGACACTCACTGTAACTGTAATGGACTGTGATCATTAGGAGACACACACTGTAACTGTAATGGACTGTGTTCATTCGGAGACACGCACTGTAACTGTAATGGACTGTGATCATTAGGAGACACACACTGTAACTTAATGAACTGTGTTCATTCGGAGACACACACTGTAACTGTAATGGACTGTGATTATTAGGAGACACACACTGTAACTGTAATGGACTGTGTTCTTTCGGAGACACACACTGTAACTGTAATGGACTGTGATCATTCGGAGACACACACTGTAACTGTAATGGACTGTGTTCATTCGGAGACACACACTGTAACTGTAATGGGCTGTGATCATTCGGAGACACGCACTGTAACTGTAATGGACTGTGTTCATTCGGAAACACTCACTGTAACTGTAATGGGCTGTGTTCATCCGGAGACACACACTGTAACTGTAATGGACTGTGTTCATTCGGAGACACACACTGTAACAGGAATGGACTGTATTCATTCGGAGACACGCACTGTAACTGTAATGGACTGTGATCATTAGGAGACACACACTGTAACTGTAATGGACTGTGTTCATTAGGAGACACACACTGTAACTGTAATGGACTGTGTTCATTCGGAGACACACACTGTAACTGTAATGGGCTGTGATCATTCGGAGACATGCACTGTAACTGTAATGGACTGTGTTCATTCAGAAACACACACTGTAACTGTAATGGGCTGTGTTCATTCGGAGACACACTGTAACTGTAATGGACTGTGTTCTTTCGGAGACACACACTGTAACTGTAATGGACTGTGATCATTAGGAGACACTCACTGTAACTGTAATGGACTGTGATCCTTAGGAGACACACACTGTAACTGTAATGGACTGTTCATTCGGAGACATACACTGTAACTGTAATGGACTGTGATCATTCGGAGACACACACTGTAACTGTAATGAACTGTGTTCATTCGGAGACACACACTGTAACTGTAATGGACTGTGTTCATCCGGAGACACACACTGTAACTGTAATGGACTGTGTTCATTCGGAGACACACACTGTAACTTTAATGGACTGTGTTCATTCGGAGACACGCACTGTAACTGTAATGGACTGTGATCATTAGGAGACACACACTGTAACTTAATGAACTGTGTTCATTCGGAGACACACACTGTGACTGTAATGGATTGTGTTCATTCGGAGACACACACAGTAACTGTAATGGGCTGTGTTCATTCGGAGACACACACTGCAACTGTAATGGACTGTGTTCATTCGGAGACACACACTGTAACTGTAATGGGCGGTGTTCGTTCGGAGACACACACTGTAACTGTAATGGGCAGTGTTCATTCGGAGACACACACTGTAACTGTAATGGACTGTGATCATTAGGAGACACACACTGTAACTTAATGAACTGTGTTCATTCGGAGACACACACTGTGACTGTAATGGATTGTGTTCATTCGGAGACACACACAGTAACTGTAATGGGCTGTGTTCATTGGGAGACACACACTGTAACTGTAATGGACTGTGTTCATTGGGAGACACATACTGTAACTGTAATGGGCGGTGTTCATTCGGAGACACACACTGTAACTGTAATGGACAGTGTTCATTCGGAGACACACACTGTAACTGTAATGGACTGTGTTCATTCGGAGACACACACTGTAACTGTAATGGACTGTGATTATTAGGAGACACACACTGTAACTGTAATGGACTGTGTTCTTTCGGAGACACACACTGTAACTGTAATGGACTGTGATCATTCGGAGGCACACACTGTAACTGTAATGGACTGTGTTCATTCGGAGACAAACACTGTAACTGTAATGGGCTGTGATCATTCGGAGACACGCACTGTAACTGTAATGGACTGTGTTCATTCGGAAACACACACTGTAACTGTAATGGGCTGTGTTCATTCGGAGACACACACTGTAACTGTAATGGACTGTGTTCATTCGGAGACACACACTGTAACTGTAATGGACTGTGTTCATTCGGAGACACACACTGTAACTGTAATGGACTGTGTTCATCCGGAGACACACACTGTAACTGTAATGGACTGTGTTCATTCGGAGACGCACACTGTAACTGTAATGGACTGTGTTCATTCGGAGACACGCACTGTAACTGTAATGGACTGTGATCATTAGGAGACACACACTGTAACTGTAATGGACTGTGTTCATTAGGAGACACACACTGTAACTGTAATGGACTGTGATCATTCGGAGACACACACTGTAACTGTAATGGACTGTGTTCATTCGGAGACACACACTGTAACTGTAATGGGCTGTGATCATTCGGAGACATGCACTGTAACTGTAATGGACTGTGTTCATTCAGAAACACACACTGTAACTGTAATGGGCTGTGTTCATTCGGAGACACACTGTAACTGTAATGGACTGTGTTCATTCGGAGACACACACTGTAACTGTAATGGACTGTGATCATTAGGAGACACTCACTGTAACTGTAATGGACTGTGATCATTAGGAGACACACACTGTAACTGTAATGGACTGTGTTCATTCGGAGACACGCACTGTAACTGTAATGGACTGTGATCATTAGGAGACACACACTGTAACTTAATGAACTGTGTTCATTCGGAGACACACACTGTAACTGTAATGGACTGTGATTATTAGGAGACACACACTGTAACTGTAATGGACTGTGTTCTTTCGGAGACACACACTGTAACTGTAATGGACTGTGATCATTCGGAGACACACACTGTAACTGTAATGGACTGTGTTCATTCGGAGACACACACTGTAACTGTAATGGGCTGTGATCATTCGGAGACACGCACTGTAACTGTAATGGACTGTGTTCATTCGGAAACACTCACTGTAACTGTAATGGGCTGTGTTCATCCGGAGACACACACTGTAACTGTAATGGACTGTGTTCTTTCGGAGACACACACTGTAACTGTAATGGACTGTGATCATTAGGAGACACTCACTGTAACTGTAATGGACTGTGTTCATTCGGAGACACACACTGTGACTGTAATGGATTGTGTTCATTCAGAGACACACACTGTAACTGTAATGGGCTGTGATCATTAGGAGACACACTGTAACTGTAATGGGCTGTGATCATTCGGAGACACGCACTGTAACTGTAATGGATTGTGTTCATTAGGAGACACACACTGTAACTGTAATGGGCTGTGATCATTAGGAGACACACTGTAACTGTAATGGGCTGTGATCATTCGGAGACACGCACTGTAACTAATGGACTGTATTCATTCGGAGACACACTGTAACTGTAATGGACTGTGATCATTAGGAGACACACACGGTAACTGTAATGGACTGTGATCATTCAGAGACACACACTGTAACTGTAATGGACTGTGTTCATTAGGAGACACACACTGTAACTGTAATGGACTGTGATCATTAGGAGACACACACTGTAACTGTAATGGACTGTGTTCATTCGGAGACACACACTGTAACTGTAATGGACTGTGATCATTCGGAGACACACACTGTAACTGTAATGGACTGTGATCATTCGGAGACACACACTGTAACTGTAATGGACTGTGTTCATTCGGAGACACACACTGTAACTGTAATGGACTGTGTTCTTTCGGAGACACACACTGTAACTGTAATGGACTGTGATCATTCGGAGACACACACTGTAACTTTAATGGACTGTGTTCATTCGGAGACACACACTGTAACTGTAATGGGCTGTGATAATTCGGAGACACGCACTGTAACTGTAATGGACTGTGTTCATTCGGAAACACACACTGTAACTGTAATGGGCTGTGTTCATTCGGAGACACACACTGTAACTGTAATGGACTGTGTTCATTCGGAGACACACACTGTAACTGTAATGGACTGTGATCATTCGGAGACACACACTGTAACTGTAATGAACTGTGTTCATTCGGAGACACACACTGTAACTGTAATGGGCTGAATTCATTCGGAGACACACACTGTAACTGTAATGGACTGTGTTCATTCGGAGACACACACTGTGACTGTAATGGACTGTGTTCATTCAGAGACACACACTGTAACTGTAATGGGCTGTGATCATTTGGAGACACACTGTAACTGTAATGGGCTGTGATCATTCGGAGACACGCACTGTAACTGTAATGGAATGTGTTCATTAGGAGACACACACTGTAACTGTAATGGGCTGTGATCATTAGGAGACACACTGTAACTGTAATGGGCTGTGATCATTCGGAGACACGCACTGTAACTAATGGACTGTATTCATTCGGAGACACACTGTAACTGTAATGGACTGTGATCATTAGGAGACACACACGGTAACTGTAATGGACTGTGATCATTCGGAGACACACACTGTAACTGTAATGGACTGTGTTCATGAGGAGACACACACTGTAACTGTAATGGACTGTGATCATTAGGAGACACACACTGTAACTGTAATGGACTGTGTTCATTCGGAGACACACACTGTAACTGTAATGTACTGTGATCATTCGGAGACACACACTGTAACTGTAATGGACTGTGATCATTCGGAGACACACACTGTAACTGTAATGGACAGTGTTCATTCGGAGACACACACTGTAACTGTAATGGACTGTGTTCATTCGGAGACACACACTGTAACTGTAATGGACTGTATTCATTCGGAGACACACACTGTAACTGTAATGGACTGTGATCATTCGGAGACACACACAGTAACTGTAATGAACTGTGTTCATTCGGAGACACACACTATAACTGTAATGGACTGTGATCATTCGGAGACACACACTGTAACTGTAATGAACTGTGTTCATTCGGAGACACACACTGTAACTGTAATGGACTGTGTTCATTCGGAGACACACACTGTAACTGTAATGGACTGTGATCATTCGGAGACACACACTGTAACTGTAATGAACTGTGTTCATTCGGAGACACACACTGTAACTGTAATGGGCTGTGATCATTCGGAGACATGCACTGTAACTGTAATGGACTGTGTTCATTCGGAAACACACACTGTAACTGTAATGGGCTGAATTCATTCGGAGACACACACTGTAACTGTAATGGACTGTGTTCATTCGGAGACACACACTGTGACTGTAATGGACTGTAACTGTAATGGGCTGTGATCATTAGGAGACACACTGTAACTGTAATGGGCTGTGATCATTCGGAGACACGCACTGTAACTGTAATGGACTGTGTTCATTAGGAGACACACACTGTAACTGTAATGGGCTGTGATCATTAGGAGACACACTGTAACTGTAATGGGCTGTGATCATTCGGAGACACGCACTGTAACTAATGGACTGTATTCATTCGGAGACACACTGTAACTGTAATGGACTGTGATCATTCGGAGACACACACGGTAACTGTAATGGACTGTGATCATTCAGAGACACACACTGTAACTGTAATGGACTGTGTTCATGAGGAGACACACACTGTAACTGTAATGGACTGTGATCATTAGGAGACACACACTGTAACTGTAATGGACTGTGTTCGTTCGGAGACACACACTGTAACTGTAATGGACTGTGATCATTCGGAGACACACACTGTAACTGTACTGGACTGTGATCATTCGGAGACACACACTGTAACTGTAATGGACTGTGATCATTCGGAGACACACACTGTAACTGTAATGGACTGTGTTCATTCGGAGACACACACTGTAACTGTAATGGACTGCGTTCATTCGGAGACACACACTGTAACTGTAATGGACTGTATTCATTCGGAGACACACACTGTAACTGTAATGGACTGTGATCATTCGGAGACACACACAGTAACTGTAATGAACTGTGTTCATTCGGAGACACACACTATAACTGTAATGGACTGTGATCATTCGGAGACACACACTGTAACTGTAATGAACTGTGTTTATTCGGAGACACACACTGTGACTGTAATGGATTGTGTTCATTCGGAGACACACACAGTAACTGTAATGGGCAGTGTTCATTCGGAGACACACACTGTAACTGTAATGGACTGTGTTCATTCGGAGACACACACTGTAACTGTAATGGACTGTGATTATTAGGAGACACACACTGTAACTGTAATGGACTGTGTTCTTTCGGAGACACACACTGTAACTGTAATGGACTGTGATCATTCGGAGGCACACACTGTAACTGTAATGGACTGTGTTCATTCGGAGACACACACTGTAACTGTAATGGGCTGTGATCATTCGGAGACACGCACTGTAACTGTAATGGACTGTGTTCATTCGGAAACACACACTGTAAATGTAATGGGCTGTGTTCATTCGGAGACACACACTGTAACTGTAATGGACTGTGTTCATTCGGAGACACACACTGTAACTGTAATGGACTGTGTTCATTCGGAGACACACACTGTAACTGTAATGGACTGTGTTCATCCGGAGACACACACTGTAACTGTAATGGACTGTGTTCATTCGGAGACACACACTGTAACTGTAATGGACTGTGTTCATTCGGAGACACGCACTGTAACTGTAATGGACTGTGATCATTAGGAGACACACACTGTAACTGTAATGGACTGTGTTCATTAGGAGACACACACTGTAACTGTAATGGACTGTGTTCATTCGGAAACACACACTGTAACTGTAATGGGCTGTGTTCATTCGGAGACACACACTGTAACTGTAATGGACTGTGTTCATTCGGAGACACACACTGTAACTGTAATGGACTGTGATCATTCGGAGACACACACTGTAACTGTAATGAACTGTGTTCATTCGGAGACACACACTGTAACTGTAATGGGCTGAATTCATTCGGAGACACACACTGTAACTGTAATGGACTGTGTTCATTCGGAGACACACACTGTGACTGTAATGGACTGTGTTCATTCAGAGACACACACTGTAACTGTAATGGGCTGTGATCATTTGGAGACACACTGTAACTGTAATGGGCTGTGATCATTCGGAGACACGCACTGTAACTGTAATGGAATGTGTTCATTAGGAGACACACACTGTAACTGTAATGGGCTGTGATCATTAGGAGACACACTGTAAATGTAATGGGCTGTGATCATTCGGAGACACGCACTGTAACTAATGGACTGTATTCATTCGGAGACACACTGTAACTGTAATGGACTGTGATCATTAGGAGACACACACGGTAACTGTAATGGACTGTGATCATTCGGAGACACACACTGTAACTGTAATGGACTGTGTTCATGAGGAGACACACACTGTAACTGTAATGGACTGTGATCATTAGGAGACACACACTGTAACTGTAATGGACTGTGTTCATTCGGAGACACACACTGTAACTGTAATGTACTGTGATCATTCGGAGACACACACTGTAACTGTAATGGACTGTGATCATTCGGAGACACACACTGTAACTGTAATGGACAGTGTTCATTCGGAGACACACACTGTAACTGTAATGGACTGTGTTCATTCGGAGACACACACTGTAACTGTAATGGACTGTATTCATTCGGAGACACACACTGTAACTGTAATGGACTGTGATCATTCGGAGACACACACAGTAACTGTAATGAACTGTGTTCATTCGGAGACACACACTATAACTGTAATGGACTGTGATCATTCGGAGACACACACTGTAACTGTAATGAACTGTGTTCATTCGGAGACACACACTGTAACTGTAATGGACTGTGTTCATTCGGAGACACACACTGTAACTGTAATGGACTGTGATCATTCGGAGACACACACTGTAACTGTAATGAACTGTGTTCATTCGGAGACACACACTGTAACTGTAATGGGCTGTGATCATTCGGAGACATGCACTGTAACTGTAATGGACTGTGTTCATTCGGAAACACACACTGTAACTGTAATGGGCTGAATTCATTCGGAGACACACACTGTAACTGTAATGGACTGTGTTCATTCGGAGACACACACTGTGACTGTAATGGACTGTAACTGTAATGGGCTGTGATCATTAGGAGATACACTGTAACTGTAATGGGCTGTGATCATTCGGAGACACGCACTGTAACTGTAATGGACTGTGTTCATTAGGAGACACACACTGTAACTGTAATGGGCTGTGATCATTAGGAGACACACTGTAACTGTAATGGGCTGTGATCATTCGGAGACACGCACTGTAACTAATGGACTGTATTCATTCGGAGACACACTGTAACTGTAATGGACTGTGATCATTCGGAGACACACACGGTAACTGTAATGGACTGTGATCATTCAGAGACACACACTGTAACTGTAATGGACTGTGTTCATGAGGAGACACACACTGTAACTGTAATGGACTGTGATCATTAGGAGACACACACTGTAACTGTAATGGACTGTGTTCGTTCGGAGACACACACTGTAACTGTAATGGACTGTGATCATTCGGAGACACACACTGTAACTGTACTGGACTGTGATCATTCGGAGACACACACTGTAACTGTAATGGACTGTGATCATTCGGAGACACACACTGTAACTGTAATGGACTGTGTTCATTCGGAGACACACACTGTAACTGTAATGGACTGCGTTCATTCGGAGACACACACTGTAACTGTAATGGACTGTATTCATTCGGAGACACACACTGTAACTGTAATGGACTGTGATCATTCGGAGACACACACAGTAACTGTAATGAACTGTGTTCATTCGGAGACACACACTATAACTGTAATGGACTGTGATCATTCGGAGACACACACTGTAACTGTAATGAACTGTCTTTATTCGGAGACACACACTGTGACTGTAATGGATTGTGTTCATTCGGAGACACACACAGTAACTGTAATGGGCAGTGTTCATTCGGAGACACACACTGTAACTGTAATGGACTGTGTTCATTCGGAGACACACACTGTAACTGTAATGGACTGTGATTATTAGGAGACACACACTGTAACTGTAATGGACTGTGTTCTTTCGGAGACACACACTGTAACTGTAATGGACTGTGATCATTCGGAGGCACACACTGTAACTGTAATGGACTGTGTTCATTCGGAGACACACACTGTAACTGTAATGGGCTGTGATCATTCGGAGACACGCACTGTAACTGTAATGGACTGTGTTCATTCGGAAACACACACTGTAACTGTAATGGGCTGTGTTCATTCGGAGACACACACTGTAACTGTAATGGACTGTGTTCATTCGGAGACACACACTGTAACTGTAATGGACTGTGTTCATTCGGAGACACACACTGTAACTGTAATGGACTGTGTTCATCCGGAGACACACACTGTAACTGTAATGGACTGTGTTCATTCGGAGACACACACTGTAACTGTAATGGACTGTGTTCATTCGGAGACACGCACTGTAACTGTAATGGACTGTGATCATTAGGAGACACACACTGTAACTGTAATGGACTGTGTTCATTAGGAGACACACACTGTAACTGTAATGGACTGTGATCATTCGGAGACACACACTGTAACTGTAATGGACTGTGTTCATTCGGAGACACACACTGTAACTGTAATGGGCTGTGATCATTCGGAGACATGCACTGTAACTGTAATGGACTGTGTTCATTCAGAAACACACACTGTAACTGTAATGGGCTGTGTTCATTCGGAGACACACTGTAACTGTAATGGACTGTGTTCATTCGGAGACACACACTGTAATTGTAATGGACTGTGATCATTAGGAGACACTCACTGTAACTGTAATGGACTGTGATCATTAGGAGACACACACTGTAACTGTAATGGACTGTGTTCATTCGGAGACACGCACTGTAACTGTAATGGACTGTGATCATTAGGAGACACACACTGTAACTTAATGAACTGTGTTCATTCGGAGACACACACTGTAACTGTAATGGACTGTGATTATTAGGAGACACACACTGTAACTGTAATGGACTGTGTTCTTTCGGAGACACACACTGTAACTGTAATGGACTGTGATCATTCGGAGACACACACTGTAACTGTAATGGACTGTGTTCATTCGGAGACACACACTGTAACTGTAATGGGCTGTGATCATTCGGAGACACGCACTGTAACTGTAATGGACTGTGTTCATTCGGAAACACTCACTGTAACTGTAATGGGCTGTGTTCATCCGGAGACACACACTGTAACTGTAATGGACTGTGTTCATTCGGAGACACACACTGTAACAGGAATGGACTGTATTCATTCGGAGACACGCACTGTAACTGTAATGGACTGTGATCATTAGGAGACACACACTGTAACTGTAATGGACTGTGTTCATTAGGAGACACACACTGTAACTGTAATGGACTGTGTTCATTCGGAGACACACACTGTAACTGTAATGGGCTGTGATCATTCGGAGACATGCACTGTAACTGTAATGGACTGTGTTCATTCAGAAACACACACTGTAACTGTAATGGGCTGTGTTCATTCGGAGACACACTGTAACTGTAATGGACTGTGTTCTTTCGGAGACACACACTGTAACTGTAATGGACTGTGATCATTAGGAGACACTCACTGTAACTGTAATGGACTGTGATCCTTAGGAGACACACACTGTAACTGTAATGGACTGTTCATTCGGAGACATACACTGTAACTGTAATGGACTGTGATCATTCGGAGACACACACTGTAACTGTAATGAACTGTGTTCATTCGGAGACACACACTGTAACTGTAATGGACTGTGTTCATCCGGAGACACACACTGTAACTGTAATGGACTGTGTTCATTCGGAGACACACACTGTAACTTTAATGGACTGTGTTCATTCGGAGACACGCACTGTAACTGTAATGGACTGTGATCATTAGGAGACACACACTGTAACTTAATGAACTGTGTTCATTCGGAGACACACACTGTGACTGTAATGGATTGTGTTCATTCGGAGACACACACAGTAACTGTAATGGGCTGTGTTCATTCGGAGACACACACTGCAACTGTAATGGACTGTGTTCATTCGGAGACACACACTGTAACTGTAATGGGCGGTGTTCGTTCGGAGACACACACTGTAACTGTAATGGGCAGTGTTCATTCGGAGACACACACTGTAACTGTAATGGACTGTGATCATTAGGAGACACACACTGTAACTTAATGAACTGTGTTCATTCGGAGACACACACTGTGACTGTAATGGATTGTGTTCATTCGGAGACACACACAGTAACTGTAATGGGCTGTGTTCATTGGGAGACACACACTGTAACTGTAATGGACTGTGTTCATTGGGAGACACATACTGTAACTGTAATGGGCGGTGTTCATTCGGAGACACACACTGTAACTGTAATGGACAGTGTTCATTCGGAGACACACACTGTAACTGTAATGGACTGTGTTCATTCGGAGACACACACTGTAACTGTAATGGACTGTGATTATTAGGAGACACACACTGTAACTGTAATGGACTGTGTTCTTTCGGAGACACACACTGTAACTGTAATGGACTGTGATCATTCGGAGGCACACACTGTAACTGTAATGGACTGTGTTCATTCGGAGACAAACACTGTAACTGTAATGGGCTGTGATCATTCGGAGACACGCACTGTAACTGTAATGGACTGTGTTCATTCGGAAACACACACTGTAACTGTAATGGGCTGTGTTCATTCGGAGACACACACTGTAACTGTAATGGACTGTGTTCATTCGGAGACACACACTGTAACTGTAATGGACTGTGTTCATTCGGAGACACACACTGTAACTGTAATGGACTGTGTTCATCCGGAGACACACACTGTAACTGTAATGGACTGTGTTCATTCGGAGACGCACACTGTAACTGTAATGGACTGTGTTCATTCGGAGACACGCACTGTAACTGTAATGGACTGTGATCATTAGGAGACACACACTGTAACTGTAATGGACTGTGTTCATTAGGAGACACACACTGTAACTGTAATGGACTGTGATCATTCGGAGACACACACTGTAACTGTAATGGACTGTGTTCATTCGGAGACACACACTGTAACTGTAATGGGCTGTGATCATTCGGAGACATGCACTGTAACTGTAATGGACTGTGTTCATTCAGAAACACACACTGTAACTGTAATGGGCTGTGTTCATTCGGAGACACACTGTAACTGTAATGGACTGTGTTCATTCGGAGACACACACTGTAACTGTAATGGACTGTGATCATTAGGAGACACTCACTGTAACTGTAATGGACTGTGATCATTAGGAGACACACACTGTAACTGTAATGGACTGTGTTCATTCGGAGACACGCACTGTAACTGTAATGGACTGTGATCATTAGGAGACACACACTGTAACTTAATGAACTGTGTTCATTCGGAGACACACACTGTAACTGTAATGGACTGTGATTATTAGGAGACACACACTGTAACTGTAATGGACTGTGTTCTTTCGGAGACACACACTGTAACTGTAATGGACTGTGATCATTCGGAGACACACACTGTAACTGTAATGGACTGTGTTCATTCGGAGACACACACTGTAACTGTAATGGGCTGTGATCATTCGGAGACACGCACTGTAACTGTAATGGACTGTGTTCATTCGGAAACACTCACTGTAACTGTAATGGGCTGTGTTCATCCGGAGACACACACTGTAACTGTAATGGACTGTGTTCATTCGGAGACACACACTGTAACTGGAATGGACTGTATTCATTCGGAGACACGCACTGTAACTGTAATGGACTGTGATCATTAGGAGACACACACTGTAACTGTAATGGACTGTGTTCATTAGGAGACACACACTGTAACTGTAATGGACTGTGTTCATTCGGAGACACACACTGTAACTGTAATGGGCTGTGATCATTCGGAGACATGCACTGTAACTGTAATGGACTGTGTTCATTCAGAAACACACACTGTAACTGTAATGGGCTGTGTTCATTCGGAGACACACTGTAACTGTAATGGACTGTGTTCTTTCGGAGACACACATTGTAACTGTAATGGACTGTGATCATTAGGAGACACTCACTGTAACTGTAATGGACTGTGATCCTTAGGAGACACACACTGTAACTGTAATGGACTGTTCATTCGGAGACACACACTGTAACTGTAATGGACTGTGATCATTCGGAGACACACACTGTAACTGTAATGAACTGTGTTCATTCGGAGACACACACTGTAACTGTAATGGACTGTGTTCATCCGGAGACACACACTGTAACTGTAATGGACTGTGTTCATTCGGAGACACACACTGTAACTGTAATGGACTGTGTTCATTCGGAGACACGCACTGTAACTGTAATGGACTGTGATCATTAGGAGACACACACTGTAACTTAATGAACTGTGTTCATTCGGAGACACACACTGTGACTGTAATGGATTGTGTTTATTCGGAGACACACACAGTAACTGTAATGGGCTGTGTTCATTCGGAGACACACACTGCAACTGTAATGGACTGTGTTCATTCGGAGACACACACTGTAACTGTAATGGGCGGTGTTCATTCGGAGACACACACTGTAACTGTAATGGGCAGTGTTCATTCGGAGACACACACTGTAACTGTAATGGACTGTGATCATTAGGAGACACACACTGTAACTTAATGAACTGTGTTCATTCGGAGACACACACTGTGACTGTAATGGATTGTGTTCATTCGGAGACACACACAGTAACTGTAATGGGCTGTGTTCATTGGGAGACACACACTGTAACTGTAATGGACTGTGTTCATTGGGAGACACATACTGTAACTGTAATGGGCGGTGTTCATTCGGAGACACACACTGTAACTGTAATGGACAGTGTTCATTCGGAGACACACACTGTAACTGTAATGGACTGTATTAATTCGGGGACACACACTGTAACTATAATGGACTGTGTCCATTTGGAGACACACACTGTAACTGTAATGGACAGTGTTCATTCGGAGGCACACACTGTAACTGTAATGGACTGTATTCATTCGGAGACACACACAGTAACTGTAATGGGCTGTGATCATTCGGAGACACACACTGTAACTGTAATGGACTGTTATCATTCGGAGACACACACTGTAACTGTAATAGACTGTGTTCATTCGGAGACACACACTGTAACTGTAATGGACTGTGTTCATTCGGAGACACACACTGTAACTGTAATGGACTGTATTCATTCGGAGACACACACTGTAACTGTAATGGACTGTGATCATTCGGAGACACATACTGTAACTGTAATGAACTGTGTTCATTCGGAGACACACACTGTAACTGTAATGGACTGTGATCATTCGGAGACACACACTGTAACTGTAATGAACTGTGTTCATTCGGAGACACACACTGTGACTGTAATGGATTGTGTTCATTCGGAGACACACACAGTAACTGTAATGGACTGTGTTCATTAGGAGACGCACACTGTAACTGTAATGGACTGTGATCATTCGGAGACACACACTGTAACTGTAATGGACTGTGTTCATTCGGAGACACACACTGTAACTGTAATGGGCTGTGATCATTCGGAGACATGCACTGTAACTGTAATGGACTGTGTTCATTCAGAAACACACACTGTAACTGTAATGGGCTGTGTTCATTCGGAGACACACTGTAACTGTAATGGACTGTGTTCTTTCGGAGGCACACACTGTAACTGTAATGGACTGTGATCATTAGGAGACACTCACTGTAACTGTAATGGACTGTGATCATTCGGAGACACACACTGTAACTGTAATGGACTGTGTTCATTCGGAGACACACACTGTAACTGTAATGGACTGTGATCATTCGGAGACACACACTGTAACTGTAATGAACTGTGTTCATTCGGAGACACACACTGTAACTGTAATGGACTGTGTTCATCCGGAGACACACACTGTAACTGTAAAGGACTGTGTTCATTCGGAGACACACACTGTAACTGTAATGGACTGTGTTCATTCGGAGACACACACTGTAACTGTAATGGACTGTATTCATTCGGAGACACACACTGTAACTGTAATGTACTGTGATCATTCGGAGACACACACTGTAACTGTAATGGACTGTGTTCATTCAGAGACACACACTGTAACTGTAATGGACAGTGTTCATTCGGAGACACACACTGTAACTGTAATGGGCGGTGTTCATTCGGAGACACACACTGTAACTGTAATGGACAGTGTTCATTCGGAGACACACACTGTAACTGTAATGGACTGTATTAATTCGGGGGGACACACTGTAACTATAATGGACTGTGTCCATTTGGAGACACACACTGTAACTGTAATGGACAGTGTTCATTCGGAGACACACACTGTAACTGTAATGGACTGTATTCATTCGGAGACACACACAGTAACTGTAATGGACTGTGATCATTCGGAGACACACACAGTAACTGTAATGGGCTGTGATCATTAGGAGACACGCACTGTAACTGTAATGGACTGTGATCATTCGGAGACACACACAGTAACTGTAATGGGCTGTGATCATTAGGAGACACGCACTGTAACTGTAATGGGCTGCGATTATTCGGAGACACACACTGTAACTGTAATGGACTGTGTTCTTTCGGAGACACACACTGTAACTGTAATGGACTGTGATCACTCGGAGACACACTGTAACTGTAATGGGCTGCGTTCATTTGGAGATGCATGATACTGTAAGAGACTGTGTTAATATTAAGAGACTGTAACTGCCATGGACGGTGATCATCAGGGCAGCACAGTAGCTCAGTGGCTAGCACAGTTACTTCACAGCTACAGGGTCCCAGGTTCGATTCCCGGCTTGGATCCCTGTCTGTGCGGAGTCTGCACATCCTCCCCGTGTATGCATGGGTTTCCTCCGGGTGCTCCGGTTTCCACCCACAGTCCAAAGATGTGCAGGTTAGGTGGATTGGCCATGATAAATTGTCCTTAGTGTCCTAAAGGGTTAGGTGGGGTTACTGGGTCACGGGGATTGGGTGGGCTTAAGTGAGGGGATCTTTCCAAGGGTGCAGATTCAATCAGCCAAATGACTTCCTTCTACAATGTAAATTCTATGATTCTAGGAGCCACACGGTAACTGTAATGACCTTTGTTAATTTTGAGAGACTGTACGTTTAATGGACGTGATCATTAAGAGACACACACTCTCCGCCCAAGTCTCCAAATGGTCTAAATCCTGCTGTATCCTCCGACAGTCCTCATCGCTAACCGCAATTCCACTAACCTTTGTGTTGTCTGCAAACTTACTAATCAGACCAGTTACATTTTCCTCCAAATTATTTATATATACTACAAACAGCAAAGGTCCCAGCACTGATCCCTGTGGAACACCACTGGTCACAACCCTCCAATTAGAAAAGCATCCCTCCATTGCTACTCTCTGCCTTCTATGACCTAGCCAGTTCTGTATCCACCTTGCCAGCTCACCCCTGATCCCGTGTGACTTCACCTTTTGTACCAGTCTACCATGAGGGACCTTGTCAAAGGCCTTACTGAAGTCAATATAGACAACATCTACTGCCCTACCTGCATCAATCATCTTTGTGACCTCCTCGAAAAACTCCATCAAGTTAGTGATACACGACCTCCCCTTCACAAAACCGTGCTGCCTCTCACTAATACGTCCATTTGCTTCCAAATGGGAGTAGATCCTGTTTCGAAGAATTCTCTCCAGTAATTTCCCTACCACTGAAGTAAGGCTCACCGGCCTGTAGTTCCCTGGATTATCCTTGCTACCCTTCTTAAACAGAGGAACAACATTGGCTATTCTCCAGTCCTCCGGGACATCACCTGAAGACAGTGAGGATCCAAACATTTATGTCAAGGCCTCAGCAATTTCAACAAAGAACAAAGAACAAAGAAATGTACAGCACAGGAACAGGCCCTTCGGCCCTCCAAGCCCGTGCTGACCATGCTGCCCGACTAAACTACAATCTTCTACACTTCCTGGGTCCGTATCCCTCTACTCCCATCCTATTCATGTATTTGTCAAGATGCCCCTTAAATGTCACTATCGTCCCTGCTTCCACCACCTCCTCCGGTAGCGAGTTCCAGGCACCCACTACCCTCTGCGTAAAAAACTTCCTCTCTAGCCTCCTTCAGTATTCTGGGGTAGATCCCATCAGGCCCTGGGGACTTAGCCACCTTAATATTTTTAAGACGCTCAACACCTCGTCTTTTTGGATCTCAATGTGACCCAGGTTATCTACACCCCCTTCTCCAGACTCAACATCTACCAATTCCTTCTCTTTGGTGAATACTGATGCAAAGTATTCATTTAGTACCTCGCCCATTTCCTCTGGCTCCACACATAGATTCCCTTGCCTATCCTTCAGTGAGCCAACCCTTTCCCTGGCTACCCTCTTGCTTTTTATGTACGTGTAAAAAGCCTTGGGAATTTCCTTAACCCTATTTGCCAATGACTTTTCGTGACCCCTTCTAGCCCTCCTGACTCCTTGCTTAAGTTCCTTCCTACTTTCCTTATATTCCACGCAGGCTTCGTCTGTTCCCAGCCTTTTAGCCCTGACAAATGCCTCCTTTTTCTTTTTGATGAGGCCTACAATATCACTCGTCATCCAAGGTTCCCGAAATCTGCCGTATTTATCCTTCTTCCTCACAGGAACATGCCGGTCCTGAATTCCTTTCAACTGACATTTGAAAGCCTCCCACATGTCAGATGTTGATTTGCCCTCAAACATCCGCCCCAATCTATGTTCTTCAGTTCCTGCCTGATATTGTTGTAATTAGCCTTCCCCCAATTTAGCACATTCACCCTCGGACCACTCTTATCCTTGTCCACCAGCAGTTTAAAACTTACTGAATTGTGGTCACTGCTCCTGAAATGCTCCCCTACTGAAACTTCTACCACCTGGCCGGGCTCATTCCCCAATACCAGGTCCAGTACCGCCCCTTCCCTAGTTGGACTGTCTACATATTGTTTTAAGAAGCCCTCCTGGATGCTCCTTACAAACTCCGCCCCGTCTAAGCCCCTGGCACTAAGTGAGTCCCAGTCAATATGGGGGAATTTAAAGGGCGGGGGGTGAATCCGCCCCGCTGCTACGACTCCGGTTGCCGAATACTCCGGGGCTGGTTTTAGGGCGGGGCGGGTATCGCGCCGCGCCGGTCGGGGGCTGTTGGCAGCAGCACCCCCCCCCCCCCGACAATTCTCCGGGTCCCGATGGGCCGAGCGGACACCCGTTTTTGGCCAGTCCCGCCGGAGTGAAATGGACATGGTCCCCCACGGCGGGACCTGGCTTGGAGGGCGGTTAGCGGGGTCTTCGGGGGGGCGCCCACCGATCTGCGGGCGGGCCTCTGCTGTGGGGGGCACTCTTTCATTCCACACCGGCCTGTGTAAGGCTCCACGATGGCCGGCGTGGGGAAGACACACCCCGTCAGTGGTCCTGCGCATGCTCCAACTCGCACCGCCGGTGGAGGCCCAATGCTGCCCGTTGGCGCGGCGCCAACCCCTCCAGCTCCGACCTAGCCCCCGGAAGTGCGGAGGATTCGGCACCTTCCAGGCGGCCCGAAGCCGGAGTGGTTCCCGTCGCTCTAGGCGCCGGTACGGGCCCCCCCGCCGATTGCGGGAGGATCTCGGCCAAAGTTTCCCATCACAACAACCCTGTTCCTTTTACTCCTTTACAAAATCTGTCTACCTATCTGCTCCTCTATCTCCCGCTGGCTGTTGGGAGGCCTGTAGTAAACCCCCAACATTGTGACTGCACCCTTCTTATTCCTGATCTCTACCCATATAGCCTCGCTGCCCTCTGAGGTGTCCTCCTGTAGTACAGCTGTGATATTCTCCCTAACCAGTAACGCAACTCCGCCTCCCCTTTTACATCCCCCTCTATCCCGCCTGAAACATCTAAATCCTGGAACGTTTAGCTGCCAATCCTGCCCTTCCCTCAACCAGGTCTCTGTAATGGCAACAACATCATAGTTCCAAGTTCTAATCCAAGCTCGAAGTTCACCTGCCTTACCCGTAATACTTCTTGCATTAAAACATATGCACTTCAGGCCACCAGACCCGCTGTGTTCAGCAATATCTCCCTGTCTGCTCTGCCTCAGAGACATAAGAACATAAGAACTAAGAACTAGGAGCAGGAGTAGGCCATCTGGCCCCTCGAGCCTGCTCCACCATTCAATGAGATCATGGCTGATCTTTTGTGGACTCAGCTCCACTTTCCGGCCCGAACACCATAACCCTTAATCCCTTTATTCTTCAAAAAACTATCTATCTTTATCTTAAAAACATTTAATGAAGGAGCCTCGACTGCTTCACTGGGCAAGGAATTCCATAGATTCACAACCCTTTGGGTGAAGAAGTTCCTCCTAAACTCAGTCCTAAATCTACTTCCCCTTATTTTGAGGCTATGCCCCCTAGTTCTGCTTTCCCCGACCAGTGGAAACAACCTGCCCGCATCTATCCTATCTATTCCCTTCATAATCTTATATGTTTCTATAAGATCCCCCCTCATCATTCTAAATTCCAACGAGTACAGTCCCTGGCCCTATTCCCGAATTCTCCCTGGAGATGTGAGGAAAAACATTCCCACCCAGAGGGAGGTGGGAGTCTGGAACTCGCTGCCTGAAAGGGGGGTAGAGGGGGAACCCTCACAACTTTCAAGAAGTGTTTCGATCAGCTGTTGAAATGCCGCAGATACAAGGCGACGGACCAAGAGCTGGGAAACGGGATTAGGTGGGTGGCAGGGGTGTGATGGGCCGAAGGGCCTGTTTCCGTGCCGTAAAAACTCTGTGAGTCCTTCCATACTGCTGTCATTGATTCCCTGATCAAAATTGCGACACCCCCTCCTCTTTTACCACCTTCCCTGACTCACCTGAAGATATTGTATTCTCGAATATTGAGCTGCCAATCCTGCCCCTCTCTCAACCATGTCTCAGTGACAGCAGTGACATCATGTCCCCATGGTTCAATGTGTGCCCTCAAGCCATCTCCTTGTTTGTCAGACACCTCCTTGCATTAAAATAGATACCAGCCAATCTTGCCAAACCCCCTTGTTACTTAACTGTTCCCGAACTTCCTGACTCACTTGACGTCTCCTCTAATGTTGGCTGTGCATCTATCCCTGCTGCACCTTCTCTCAGGGTCCCAGCTCCCTGCCAAGTTAGGTTAAACCCTCCCCAACTGCACTAGCAAACCCCCCTGCAAGATGCTGGTCCCATTTCAGTTCAGGTACAAACTGTCCGCCTTGTGCAGGTCCCAACATCCCCCAAAATGGTCCCAATGTCCCAGAAATCTAAAGCCCTCCCTCCTGCACTATCTCTCCAGACATTCATTCACCTGGACTAACCTCCTGTTTCTATACTCACTCGCACTTGGCACCGGAAGTAATCCAGAGATTACTATCCTCTGGGACCTGTTTTTGAATCTACTTCCTCGCTCCCTAAATTCTGCTTCCAGGACCTCATCCTGTTTCTGCCGATATCGTTGGTACCAATGTGAACCACATTATCTGTCTGTTCACCATCCCCCTTCAGGATGGCCATTGTTCGTTCAGAGACATCCCTGACCCTGGCACCAGGGAGGCAACGCACCATCCTGGAGTCTCTTTTGCAGCCACAGAAACACCTCTCTGCTCCCCTTACAATTGAATCGCTGACCACTGACATTCTCCCCTCCTGTGCAGCAGCCCCACCCACGGGTGCCATGAAGTTGGCTGCCAATGCTTTCCCGACACAGGCATCTCCCCCAACAGTATCCAAAACGGTCTATCAGTTAGAAAGGGGGATGGTCACAGGGGACTCCTGCACTACCTGCCTCCCTCTAATCGGCCTGGTGGCCATGCCCTTTCTGCCTGTCCAGTCCTCACCTGCGGTGTGACCACCTCACTGAGCGTGCTGTCCACGACCTGCTCAGCGTCGCGGATGCTCCACGGTGAATCCACCCTCAGCTCCAGCCCCGAAACGCGGTTAGTCAGGAGCTGCAGTTGGACACACTTCCTGCACACGTGGTCACCAGGGACAACTGAAGCTTCCATGATTTACCACATAGCACAGGAGGAGCACATCAATCTCCACAAAGACTGCAGTGCTTCAGGGAAAATGCCCAGTCCTGTCTGTTCCAGGCAGTGATAGAATGGATTTTAAAGGAGTTCTTACCGGTGATATTCAACTGGGTTCCACTTCCATACACCTCAGACCACACCCTACAGTAATAGACACTCACATCTTCCTGTTGGATATTTGTGATTGTTAGAGTGACGACATTATTGGAGATATTTCTGGTAGATTGAAATCGGTCTTTTAAATCTTCTTCCATTTCCACAGAATTATCAGCACGGTGTGTAGCAAACCATTCATAGCCTCTCAGACTGCGTCGAAACCAGTGCAGGTCAGTTCTACTCAAGTCAACATTCTGAAATGAGCATTGTATCTGGGCAGTGAGAGCCTCTCTGACATTCAGCACCTCCGGCTGACTCAGGATGGGAGAATTTGCACCTTTAAGGGAAAAAAATAGAAAGGTCAAAATCAGTATCTGTATAACTGATTCAGTCCAAAGTCACTGCTCCGTTAACTAAAGGAAATGGTCATCAGGATTTAAACTGGGGTATTAGCTGTAGAGTAATATCCAGGAGTATTAGCTGTACAGTAATATCCAGGAATATTAGCTACAGAGTAATATCCAGGAGTATTAGCTACAGCGTAATATCCAGGAGTATTAGCTACAGAGTAATATCCAGGATTATGAAATGCAGAGTAATATCCAGGAGTATGAAATGCAGAGTAATATCCAGGAGTATTAGCTGTACAGTAATATCCAGGAGTATGAAATGCAGAGTAATATCCAGGATTATGAAATGCAGAGTAATATCCAGGAGTATTAGCTGTACAGTAATATCCAGGATTATGAAATGCAGAGTAATATCCAGGAGTATTAGTTGTAAAACAGAGATGAGGAGGAATTTCTTCAGCCAGAGGGGGGTGAATCTGTGGAACTCTTTGCCGCAGAAGGCTGTGGAGGCCAAATCACTGAGTGTCTTTAAGACACCTGGGGGTCACCATCACCAACAGTCTGTCCTGGTCCACTCACGTTGATGCAACAGTCAAGAAAGCCCAGAACGTCTCTACTTCCTACGGAAAATAAAAAAATTTGGCATGTCTGCATCAACTCCCACAAACGTCTACAAATGTGCGACAGAGAGCATCCAATCCGGCTGCATCCCAGCCTGGTATGGCAACTGCTCCGTCCAGGACCGCAAGAAACTGCAGAGTGTGGTGAACTCAACCCAATGCACCACACTAGCTTTCCACCCCCACATTGATTCTGTCTACACCTCCCGCTGCCTCAGGAAGGCAGACAGCATTGTCAGAGACCCCTCCCACCCAGGCATTGCCTTCTTCCAGACCCTTCCATCAGGCAGTAGATACAGAAGTCTGAAGACCCGCACATCCAGACATAGGAACAGCTTCTTCCCCACAGCTACCAGACTCCTCAACGACTCCCCCTCGGACTGATCTGTTCCCTCGAAGAATATTATTCACTTGCACTATGATGCTCTTTAAGATGAGATTGATAGGCTCTTGATTAGAACAAAGAACAAAGAACAATACAGCACAGGAACAGGCCCTTCGGCCCTCCAAGCCTGCGCCTGTATCCTTCTGCACCCCGTCTGTTCATGGGCCTATCCAGATAAGTCTTAAAGGTCGCTCACGTATCTGCCTCGACCACCTCACTTGGCCGTGCATTCCAGGCCACCACCACCCTCTGTGTAAAAAACTTCCCCCGCACATCTCCACTGAACCTTTCCCCCCTCACCTTGAACCTGTGCCCCCTTGTAATTGTCATTTCCACCCTGGGAAAAAGTCTCCGACTGTTCACCCTATCGAGACCCCTCATAATTTTATAAACTTCTATCAGGTCGCCCCTCAGCCTCCGTCTCTCGCTCTCTCTGATTAATAAGGGATCAGGGGTTATGGGGAGAAGGCAGGAGAATGGGGTAAGAAAATGTCAGCCATGATTGAATGGCGGAGCAGACTCGATGGGCCGAGTGGCCTAATTCTGCTCCTATGTCTTATGGTCTTGTGTTCATATGGTGTAATACCCAGGAGTATTAACTGCAGAGTAATATCCTGGAGTATTAGTTGCAGAATAACTACCCAGCAATATCAGTTTCCAGTGATCTCGGACAGTCCTATGGTCACAGTATTGGGCTGAGGGGGAGCAGATTTCAAACAGAGATGTGGAGAAATTACTTCTCTGAAGGGGTCATGGATCTGTGGGATTCGCTGCCCCAGAGTGCGGTGCACGTCGGGACATTGAGTAAATTTAAGGAGGAGATTCCCAGGAGGAGATTCCCAAGTGTTGACGGAGATGTTAAACGTTTCCAAGGAGGTTTTGAGGGTGTCCTTGAAGCATTTCCTCTGCCCTCCTGGGATTCGCTTGCCATGTCGAAGCTACCAGGAGAGAGCTTGTTTCGGGAATCTGGTATCAGGCATGTGGATGATGTAGCCAGCCCAGTCGAGATGATCGAGATGGTCAGTGCTGTAGCCAGCCCAGCGGAGATGATCGAGGTGGTCAGTGCTGTAGCCAGCCCAGCGGAGATGATCGAGGTGGTCAATGCTGTGGTCAGCCCAGCGGAGATGATCGGGGTGGTCAGTGCTGTAGCCAGCCCAGCGGAGATGATCGAGGTGGTCAGTGCTGTAGCCAGCCCAGCGGAGTTGATCGAGGTGGTCAGTGCTGTGGCCGGCCCAGCGGAGATGATCGAGGTGGTCAATGCTGTAGCCAGCCCAGCGGAGATGATCGAGGTGGTCAATGCTGTAGCCAGTCCAGCGGAGATGATCGAGGTGGTCAGTGCTGTAGCCAGCCCAGCGGAGATGATCGGGGTGGTCAGTGCTGTAGCCAGCCCAGCGGAGATGATCGAGGTGGTCAGTGCTGTAGCCAGCCCAGCGGAGATGATCGGGGTGGTCAGTGCTGTAGCCAGCCCAGCGGAGATGATCGGGGTGGTCAATGCTGTGGCCGGCCCAGCGGAGATGATCGTGGTGGTCAGTGCTGTAGCCAGCCCAGCGGAGATGATCGGGGTGGTCAGTGCTGAAGCAAGCCCAGCGGAGATGATCGAGGTGGTCAGTGCTGTAGCCAGCCCAGCGGAGATGATCGGGGTGGTCAGTGCTGTAGCCAGCCCAGCGGAGATGATCGAGGTGGTCAGTGCTGTAGCCAGCCCAGCGGAGATGATCGAGGTGGTCAGTGCTGTAGCCAGCCCAGCGGAGATGATCGAGGTGGTCAGTGCTGTAGCCAGCCCAGTCGAGATGATCGGGGTGGTCAGTGCTGAAGCAAGCCCAGCGGAGATGATCGAGGTGGTCAATGCTGTAGCCAGCCCAGCGGTGATGATCGGGGTGGTCAGTTCTGTGGCCGGCCCAGCGGAGATGATCGAGGTGGTCAGTGCTGTAGCCAGCCCAGCGGAGATGATCGGGGTGGTCACTGCTGTAGCCAGCCCAGCGGTGATGATCGGGGTGGTCAGTTCTGTGGCCGGCCCAGCGGAGATGATCGAGGTGGTCAGTGCTGTAGCCAGCCCAGCGGAGATGATCGAGGTGGTCAATGCTGTAGCCAGCCCAGCGGAGATGATCGAGGTGGTCAGTGCTGTAGCCAGCCCAGCGGAGATGATCGAGGTGGTCAATGCTGTAGCCAGCCCAGCGGAGATGATCGAGGTGGTCAATGCTGTAGCCAGCCCAGCGGAGATGATCGGGGTGGTCAGTGCTGTAGCCAGCCCAGCGGAGATGATCGAGGTGGTCAATGCTGTAGCCAGCCCAGCGGAGATGATCGAGGTGGTCAATGCTGTAGCCAGCCCAGCGGAGATGATCGGGGTGGTCAGTGCTGTAGCCAGCCCAGCGGAGATGATCGAGGTGGTCAGTGCTGTAGCCAGCCCAGCGGAGATGATCGAGGTGGTCAGTGCTGTAGCCAGCCCAGCGGAGATGATCGAGGTGGTCAGTGCTGTAGCCAGCCCAGCGGAGATGATCGAGGTGGTCAATGCTGTAGCCAGCCCAGCGGAGATGATCGAGGTGGTCAGTGCTGTAGCCAGTCCAGCGGAGATGATCGAGGTGGTCAATGCTGTAGCCAGCCCAGCGGAGATGATCGAGGTGGTCAGTGCTGTAGCCAGTCCAGCGGAGATGATCGAGGTGGTCAGTGCTGTAGCCAGCCCAGCGGAGATGATCGAGGTGGTCAATGCTGTAGCCAGCCCAGCGGAGATGATCGAGGTGTTCAGTGCTGTGGCCAGTCCAGCGGAGATGATCGAGGTGGTCAGTGCTGTAGCCAGCCCAGCGGAGATGATCGGGGTGGTCAGTGCTGTAGCCAGCCCAGCGGAGATGATCGAGGTGGTCAGTGCTGTAGCCAGCCCAGCGGAGATGATCGAGGTGGTCAGTGCTGTAGCCAGCACAGCGGAGATGATCGGGGTGGTCAGTGCTGTAGCCAGCCCAGCGGAGATGATCGAGGTGGTCAGTGCTGTAGCCAGCCCAGCGGAGATGATCGGGGTGGTCAGTGCTGTAGCCAGTCCAGCGAAGATGATCGAGGTGGTCAGTGCTGTAGCCAGCCCAGCGGAGATGATCGAGATGGTCAGTGCTGTAGCCAGCCCAGCGGAGATGATCGAGGTGGTCAGTGCTGTAGCCAGCCCAGCGGAGATGATCGGGGTGGTCAATGCTGTGGCCAGCCCAGCGGAGATGATCGAGGTGGTCAGTGCTGTAGCCAGCCCAGCGGAGATGATCGAGGTGGTCAAAGCTGTGGCCAGTCCAGCGGAGATGATCGAGGTGGTCAATGCTGTAGCCAGCCCAGCGGAGATGATCGAGGTGGTCAAAGCTGTGGCCAGCCCAGCGGAGATGATCGAGGTGGTCAGTGCTGTAGCCAGCCCAGCGGAGATGATCGGGGTGGTCAGTGCTGTAGCCAGCCCAGCGGAGATGATCGGGGTGGTCAGTGCTGTGTCCAGCCCAGCGGAGATGATCGAGGTGGTCAATGCTGTAGCCAGCCCAGCGGAGATGATCGAGGTGGTCAGTGCTGTAGCCAGCCCAGCGGAGATGATCGGGGTGGTCAGTGCTGTAGCCAGCCCAGCGGTGATGATCGAGGTGGTCAATGCTGTAGCCAGCCCAGCGGAGATGATCGGGGTGGTCAGTGCTGTAGCCAGCCCAGCGGAGATGATCGAGGTGGTCAATGCTGTAGCCAGCCCAGCGGAGATGATCGGGGTGGTCAGTGCTGTGTCCAGCCCAGCGGAGATGATCGAGGTGGTCAGTGCTGTTGCCTGCCCAGCAGAGATGATCGGGGTGGTCAGTGCTGTAGCCAGCCCAGCGGAGATGATCGGGGTGGTCAATGCTGTGGCGGGCCCAGCGGAGATGATCAAGGTGGTCAATGCTGTGGCGGGCCCAGCGGAGGTGATCGAGGTGGTCAATGCTGTAGCCAGCCCAGCGGAGATGATCGGGGTGGTCAGTGCTGTAGCCAGCCCAGTCGAGATGATCGGGGTGGTCAGTGCTGTAGCCAGCCCAGCGGAGATGATCGAGTTGGTCAGTGCTGTAGCCAGCCCAGCGGAGATGATCGAGTTGGTCAGTGCTGTAGCCAGCCCAGCGGAGATGATCGAGTTGGTCAGTGCTGTAGCCAGCCCAGCGGAGATGATCGAGTTGGTCAGTGCTGTAGCCAGCCCAGCGGAGATGATCGAGTTGGTCAGTGCTGTAGCCAGCCCAACGGAGATGATCGAGGTGGTCAGTGCTGTAGCCAGCCCAGTCGAGATGATCGGGGTGGTCAGTGCTGGAGCCAGCCCAGTCGAGATGATTGGGGTGGTCAGTGCTGGAGCCAGCCCAGCGGAGATGATCGAGGTGGTCAGTGCTGTAGCCAGCCCAGTCGAGATGATCGGGGTGGTCAGTGCTGTAGCCAGACCAGCGGAGATGATCGAGGTGGTCAGTGCTGTAGCCAGCCCAGCGGAGATGATCGAGATGGTCAATGCTGTAGCCAGACCAGCGGAGATGATCGAGGTGGTCAGTGCTGTGGCCAGCCCAGTCGAGATGATCGGGGTGGTCAGTGCTGTAGCCAGACCAGCGGAGATGATCGGGGTGGTCACTGCTGTGGCCAGCCCAGCGGAGATGATCGGGGTGGTCAGTGCTGTAGCCAGCCCAGCGGAGATGATCGATATGGTCAATGCTGTAGCCGGCCCAGCGGAGATGATCGAGGTGGTCAGTGCTCCAGCCAGCCCAGCGGAGATGATCGAGGTGGTCAATGCTGTGGCCAGCCCAGTCGAGATGATCGGGGTGGTCAGTGCTGGAGCCAGCCCAGTCGAGATGATCGGGGTGGTCAGTGCTGTAGCCAGCCCAGCGGAGATGATCAAGGTGGTCAGTGCTGTGTCCAGCCCAGCGGAGATGATCGAGGTGGTCAGTGCTGTAGCCAGCCCAGCGGAGATGATCGAGGTGGTCAGTGCTGTAGCCAGCCCAGCGGAGATGATCGAGGTGGTCAATGCTGTAGCCAGGTCAGCGGAGATGATCGAGGTGGTCAATGCTGTAGCCAGCCCAGCGGAGATGATCGGGGTGGTCAGTGCTGTGGCCAGCCCAGTCGAGATGATCGGGGTGGTCAGTGCTGTGGCCAGCCCAGTCGAGATGATCGGGGTGGTCAGTGCTGTTGCCTGCCCAGCGGAGATGATCGGGGTGGTCAGTGCTGTAGCCAGCCCAGCGGAGATGATCGAGGTGGTCAGTGCTGTAGCCAGCCCAGCGGAGATGATCGAGTTGGTCAATGCTGTAGCCAGCCCAGCGGAGATGATCGAGGTGCTCAGTGCTGTAGCCGGCCCAGCGGAGATGATCGAGGTGGTCAATGCTGTGGCCAGCCCAGCGGAGATGATCGAGGTGGTCAGTGCTGTAGCCAGCCCAGTCGAGATGATCGGGGTGGTCAGTGCTGGAGCCAGCCCAGTCGAGATGATCGGGGTGGTCAGTGCTGGAGCCAGCCCAGCGGAGATGATCGAGGTGGTCAGTGCTGTAGCCAGCCCAGTCGAGATGATCGGGGTGGTCAGTGCTGTGGCCAGCCCAGTCGAGATGATCGGGGTGGTCAGTGCTGTTGCCTGCCCAGCGGAGATGATCGGGGTGGTCAGTGCTGTCGCCAGACCAGCGGAGATGATCGAGATGGTCAGTGCTGTAGCCAGACCAGCGGAGATGATCGAGGTGGTCAGTGCTGTGGCCAGTCCAGCGGAGATGATCGAGGTGGTCAATGCTATAGCCAGCCCAGCGGAGATGATCGAGGTGGTCAATGCTGTAGCCAGCCCAGCGGAGATGATCGAGGTGGTCAATGCAGTAGCCAGCCCAGCGGAGATGATCGAGGTGGTCAGTGCTGTAGCCAGCCCAGCGGAGATGATCGAGGTGGTCAATGCAGTAGCCAGCCCAGCGGAGATGATCGAGGTGGTCAGTGCTGTGGCCAGCCCAGCGGAGATGATCGAGGTGGTCAATGCTGTAGCCAGCCCAGCGGAGATGATCGGGGTGGTCAGTGCTGTTGCCTGCCCAGCGTAGATGATCGGGGTGGTCAGTGCTGTAGCCAGCCCAGCGGAGATGATCGAGGAGGTCAGTGCTGTAGCCAGCCCAGCGGAGATGATCGAGTTGGTCAGTGCTGTAGCCAGCCCAGCGGAGATGATCGGGGTGGTCAGTGCTGTAGCCAGCCCAGCGGAGATGATCGAGGTGGTCAATGCTGTAGCCAGCCCAATCGAGATGATCGAGGTGGTCAATGCTGTGGCCAGTCCAGCGGAGATGATCGAGTTGGTCAATGCTGTAGCCAGCCCAGCGGAGATGATCGAGGTGGTCAATGCTGTGGCCAGCCCAGCGGAGATGATCGGGGTGGTCAGTGCTGTAGCCAGCCCAGCGGAGATGATCGAGGTGGTCAATGCTGTAGCCAGCCCAGTCGAGATGATCGGGGTGGTCAGTGCTGTAGCCAGCTCAGCGGAGATGATCGAGTTGGTCAGTGCTGTAGCCAGCCCAGCGGAGATGATCGAGTTGGTCAGTGCTGTAGCCAGCCCAGCGGAGATGATCGAGTTGGTCAGTGCTGTAGCCAGCCCAGCGGAGATGATCGAGTTGGTCAGTGCTGTAGCCAGCCCAGCGGAGATGATCGAGTTGGTCAGTGCTGTAGCCAGCCCAGCGGAGATGATCGAGGTGGTCACTGCTGTAGCCAGTCCAGTCGAGATGATCGGGGTGGTCAGTGCTGTAGCCAGCCCAGCGGAGATGATCGAGATGGTCAATGCTGTGGCCAGACCAGCGGAGATGATCGAGGTGGTCAGTGCTGTAGCCAGCCCAGTCGAGATGATCGGGGTGGTCAGTGCTGGAGCCAGCCCAGTCGAGATGATCGGGGTGGTCAGTGCTGGAGCCAGGCCAGCGGAGATGATCGAGGTGGTCAGTGCTTTAGCCAGCCCAGTCGAGATGATCGGGGTGGTCAGTGCTGTAGCCAGACCAGCGCAGATGATCGAGGTGGTCAGTGCTGTAGCCAGCCCAGCGGAGATGATCGAGATGGTCAATGCTGTAGCCAGACCAGCGGAGATGATCGAGGTGGTCAGTGCTGTAGCCAGCCCAGTCGAGATGATCGAGATGGTCAGTGCTGAAGCCAGCCCAGCGGAGATGATCGAGGTGGTCAGTGCTGTAGCCAGCCCAGCGGAGATGATCGAGATGGTCAATGCTGTAGCCAGACCAGCGGAGATGATCGAGGTGGTCAGTGCTGTAGCCAGCCCAGTCGAGATGATCGGGGTGGTCAGTGCTGGAGTCAGCCCAGTCGAGATGATCGGGGTGGTCAGTGCTGGAGCCAGCCCAGCGGAGATGATCGAGGTGGTCAGTGCTGTAGCCAGCCCAGTCGAGATGATCGGGGTGGTCAGTGCTGTGGCCAGCCCAGTCGAGATGATCGGGGTGGTCAGTGCTGTAGACAGCCCAGCGGAGATGATCGAGGTGGTCAGTGCTGTGGCCAGCCCAGTCGAGATGATCGGGGTGGTCAGTGCTGGAGCCAGCCCAGCGGAGATGATCGAGGTGGTCAGTGCTGTAGCCAGCCCAGCGGAGATGATCGGGGTGGTCAGTGCTGTAGCCAGCCCAGCGGAGATGATCGAGGTGGTCAGTGCTGCAGCCAGCCCAGTCGAGATGATCGAGGTGGTCAATGCTGTAGCCAGCCCAGCGGAGATGATCGGGGTGGTCAGTGTTGTGGCCAGCCCAGCGGAGATGATCGAGGTGGTCAGTGCAGTAGCCAGCCCAGCGGAGATGATCGAGGTGGTCAGTGCTGTAGCCAGCCCAGTTGAGATGATCGAGGTGGTCAATGCTGTAGCCAGCCCAGCGGAGATGATCGGGGTGGTCAGTGTTGTGGCCAGCCCAGCGGAGATGATCGAGGTGTTCAGTGCTGTAGCCAGCCCAGCGGAGATGATCGAGGTGGTCACTGCTGTAGCCAGCCCAGCGGAGATGATTGAGGTGGTCAGTGCTGTAGCCAGCCCAGTCGAGATGATTGAGGTGGTCAGTGCTGTAGCCAGCCCAGCGGAGATGATCGAGGTGGTCAATGCTGTAGCCAGCCCAGCGGAGATGATCGAGGTGGTCAGTGCTGTAGCCAGCCCAGCGGAGATGATCGAGGTGGTCAGTGCTGTAGCCAGCCCAGCGGAGATGATCGAGGTGGTCAGTGCTGTAGCCAGCCCAGCGGAGATGATCGAGGTGGTCAGTGCTGTAGCCAGCCCAGCGGAGATGATCGGGGTGGTCAGTGCTGTAGCCAGTCCAGCGGAGATGATCGGGGTGGTCAGTGCTGTAGCCAGCCCAGCGGAGATGATCGAGGTGGTCAGTGCTGTAGCCAGCCCAGCGGAGATGATCGAGGTGGTCAGTGCTGTAGCCAGCCCAGCGGAGATGATCGAGGTGGTCAGTGCTGTAGCCAGCCCAGCGGAGATGATCGAGGTGGTCAGTGCTGTAGCCAGCCCAGCGGAGATGATCGGGGTGGTCAGTGCTGTAGCCAGCCCAGCGGAGATGATCGAGGTGGTCAATGCTGTGGCCGGCCCAGCGGAGATGATCAAGGTGGTCAGTGCTGTAGCCAGCCCAGCGGAGATGATCGAGGTGGTCAGTGCTGTAGCCAGCCCAGCGGAGATGACGAGGTGGTCAGTGCTGTAGCCAGCCCAGCGGAGATGATCGGGGTGGTCAGTGCTGTAGCCAGCCCAGCGGAGATGATCGAGGTGGTCAATGCAGTAGCCAGCCCAGCGGAGATGATCGAGGTGGTCAGTGCTGTGGCCAGCCCAGTCGAGATGATCGAGGTGGTCACAGCTGTAGCCAGCCCAGCGGAGATGATCGAGGTGGTCAGTGCTGTAGCCAGCCCAGCGGAGATGATCGAGGTGGTCAGTGCTGTGGCAAGCCCAGTCGAGATGATCGAGGTGGTCACTGCTGTAGCCAGCCCAGCGGAGATGATCGAGGTGGTCAGTGCTGTAGCCAGCCCAGCGGAGATGATCGAGGTGGTCAGTGCTGTAGCCAGCCCAGCGGAGATGATCGAGGTGGTCAGTGCTGTAGCCAGCCCAGTCGAGATGATCGAGGTGGTCAGTGCTGTAGCCAGCCCAGCGGAGATGATCGAGATGGTCAGTGCTGTAGCCAGCCCAGCGGAGATGATCGCGGTGGTCAGTGCTGTAGCCAGCCCAGCGGAGATGATCGAGGTGGTCAGTGCTGTAGCCAGCCCAGCGGAGATGATCGAGATGGTCAGTGCTGTAGCCAGCCCAGCGGAGATGATCGAGGTGGTCAGTGCTGTAGCCAGCCCAGCGGAGATGATCGAGGTGGTCAGTGCTGTAGCCAGCCCAGCGGAGATGATCGAGGTGGTCAATGCTGTAGCCAGCCCAGCGGAGATGATCGAGGTGGTCAATGCTGTGGCCAGTCCAGCGGAGAGGATCGAGGTGGTCAGTGCTGTAGCCAGCCCAGCGGAGATGATCGGGGTGGTCAGTGCTGTAGCCAGCCCAGCGGAGATGATCGAGGTGGTCAGTGCTGTAGCCAGCCCAGCGGAGATGATCGAGGTGGTCAGTGCTGTAGCCAGCCCAGCGGAGATGATCGAGGTGGTCAATGCTGTGGCCAGTCCAGCGGAGAGGATCGAGGTGGTCAGTGCTGTGGCCAGCCCAGTCGAGATGATCGGGGTGGTCAGTGCTGTGGCCAGCCCAGCGGAGATGATCGAGGTGGTCAGTGCTGTAGCCAGCCCAGCGGAGATGATCGGGGTGGTCAGTGCTGGAGCCAGCCCAGCGGAGATGATCGGGGTGGTCAGTGCTGTGGCCAGCCCAGCGGAGATGATCGAGGTGGTCACTGCTGTGGCCAGCCCAGCGGAGATGATCGAGTTGGTCAGTGCTGTGGCCAGCCCAGTCGAGATGATCGAGGTGGTCAATGCTGTGGCCAGTCCAGCGGAGATGATCGAGGTGGTCAGTGCTGTAGCCAGCCCAGCGGAGATGATCGGGGTGGTCAATGCTGTAGCCAGCCCAACGGAGATGAACGAGGTGGTCAGGACTGTAGCCAGTCCAGCGGAGATGATCGAGGTGGTCAGTGCTGTAGCCAGTCCAGCGGAGATGATCGAGGTGGTCAGTGCTGTAGCCAGCCCAGCGGAGATGATCGAGGTGGTCAATGCTGTAGCCAGCCCAGCGGAGATGATCGGGGTGGTCAATGCTGTAGCCAGCCCAGCGGAGATGAACGAGGTGGTCAGTACTGTAGCCAGTCCAGCGGAGATGATCGAGGTGGTCAGTGCTGTAGCCAGCCCAGCGGAGATGATCGAGGTGGTCAATGCTGTAGCCAGCCCAGCGGAGATGATCGGGGTGGTCAATGCTGTAGCCAGCCCAGCGGAGATGATTGTGGTGGTCAATGCTGTAGCCAGCCCAGCGGAGATGATCGGGGTGGTCAGTGCTGTGTCCAGCCCAGCGGAGATGATAGGGGTGGTCAGTGCTGTAGCCAGCCCAGCGGAGATGATCGGGGTGGTCAGTGCTGTAGCCAGCCCAGCGGAGATGATCGAGATGGTCAGTGCTGTAGCCAGCCCAGCGGAGATGATCGAGGTGGTCAGTGCTGTAGCCAGCCCAGCGGAGATGATCGGGGTGGTCAGTGCTGTAGCCAGCCCAGCGGAGATGATCGAGGTGGTCAATGCTGTGGCCGGCCCAGCGGAGTTGATCAAGGTGGTCAGTGCTGTAGCCAGCCCAGCGGAGATGATCGAGGTGGTCAGTGCTGTAGCCAGCCCAGCGGAGATGATCGAGGTGGTCAGTGCTATAGCCAGCCCAGCGGAGATGATCGGGGTGGTCAGTGCTGTAGCCAGCCCAGCGGAGATGATCGAGGTGGTCAATGCAGTAGCCAGCCCAGCGGAGATGATCGAGGTGGTCAGTGCTGTGGCCAGCCCAGTCGAGATGATCGAGGTGGTCACAGCTGTAGCCAGCCCAGCGGAGATGATCGAGGTGGTCAGTGCTGTGGCCAGCCCAGTCGAGATGATCGAGGTGGTCAGTGCTGTAGCCAGCCCAGCGGAGATGATCGAGGTGGTCAGTGCTGTAGCCAGCCCAGCGGAGATGATCGAGGTGGTCAGTGCTGTGGCCAGCCCAGTCGAGATGATCGAGGTGGTCACTGCTGTAGCCAGCCCAGCGGAGATGATCGAGGTGGTCAGTGCTGTAGCCAGCCCAGCGGAGATGATCGAGGTGGTCAGTGCTGTAGCCAGCCCAGCGGAGATGATCGAGGTGGTCAGTGCTGTAGCCAGCCCAGTCGAGATGATCGAGGTGGTCAGTGCTGTAGCCAGCCCAGCGGAGATGATCGAGATGGTCAGTGCTGTAGCCAGTCCAGCGGAGATGATCGCGGTGGTCAGTGCTGTAGCCAGCCCAGCGGAGATGATCGAGGTGGTCAGTGCTGTAGCCAGCCCAGCGGAGATGATCGAGATGGTCAGTGCTGTAGCCAGCCCAGCGGAGATGATCGAGGTGGTCAGTGCTGTAGCCAGCCCAGCGGAGATGATCGAGGTGGTCAGTGCTGTAGCCAGCCCAGCGGAGATGATCGAGGTGGTCAATGCTGTAGCCAGCCCAGCGGAGATGATCGAGGTGGTCAATGCTGTGGCCAGTCCAGCGGAGAGGATCGAGGTGGTCAGTGCTGTAGCCAGCCCAGCGGAGATGATCGGGGTGGTCAGTGCTGTAGCCAGCCCAGCGGAGATGATCGAGGTGGTCAGTGCTGTAGCCAGCCCAGCGGAGATGATCGAGGTGGTCAGTGCTGTAGCCAGCCCAGCGGAGATGATCGAGGTGGTCAATGCTGTGGCCAGTCCAGCGGAGAGGATCGAGGTGGTCAGTGCTGTGGCCAGCCCAGTCGAGATGATCGGGGTGGTCAGTGCTGTGGCCAGCCCAGCGGAGATGATCGAGGTGGTCAGTGCTGTAGCCAGCCCAGCGGAGATGATCGGGGTGGTCAGTGCTGGAGCCAGCCCAGCGGAGATGATCGGGGTGGTCAGTGCTGTGGCCAGCCCAGCGGAGATGATCGAGGTGGTCACTGCTGTGGCCAGCCCAGCGGAGATGATCGAGTTGGTCAGTGCTGTGGCCAGCCCAGTCGAGATGATCGAGGTGGTCAATGCTGTGGCCAGTCCAGCGGAGATGATCGAGGTGGTCAATGTTGTAGCCAGCCCAGCGGAGATGATCGGGGTGGTCAATGCTGTAGCCAGCCCAACGGAGATGAACGAGGTGGTCAGTACTGTAGCCAGTCCAGCGGAGATGATCGAGGTGGTCAGTGCTGTAGCCAGTCCAGCGGAGATGATCGAGGTGGTCAGTGCTGTAGCCAGCCCAGCGGAGATGATCGAGGTGGTCAATGCTGTAGCCAGCCCAGCGGAGATGATCGGGGTGGTCAATGCTGTAGCCAGCCCAGCGGAGATGAACGAGGTGGTCAGTACTGTAGCCAGTCCAGCGGAGATGATCGAGGTGGTCAGTGCTGTAGCCAGCCCAGCGGAGATGATCGAGGTGGTCAATGCTGTAGCCAGCCCAGCGGAGATGATCGGGGTGGTCAATGCTGTAGCCAGCCCAGCGGAGATGATTGTGGTGGTCAATGCTGTAGCCAGCCCAGCGGAGATGATCGGGGTGGTCAGTGCTGTGTCCAGCCCAGCGGAGATGATAGGGGTGGTCAGTGCTGTAGCCAGCCCAGCGGAGATGATCGGGGTGGTCAGTGCTGTAGCCAGCCCAGCGGAGATCATCGAGATGGTCAGTGCTGTAGCCAGCCCAGTCGAGATGATCGAGGTGGTCAATGCTGTAGCCAGCCCAGCGGAGATGATCGAGGTGGTCAATGCTGTGGCCAGCCCAGCGGAGATGATCGAGGTGGTCAGTGCTGTAGCCAGCCCAGCGGAGATGATCGAGGTGGTCAATGCTGTGGCCAGCCCAGCGGAGATGATCGAGGTGGTCAGTGCTGTAGCCAGCCCAGCAGAGATGATCGAGATGGTCAGTGCTGTAGCCAGCCCAGCGGAGATGATCGGGGTGGTCAGTGCTGTAGCCAGCCCAGCAGAGATGATCGAGATGGTCAGTGCTGTAGCCAGACCAGCGGAGATGATCGAGGTGGTCAATGCTGTAGCCAGCCCAGCGGAGATGATCGAGGTGGTCAGTGCTGTAGCCAGCCCAGCAGAGATGATCGAGATGGTCAGTGCTGTAGCCAGACCAGCGGAGATGATCGGGGTGGTCAGTGCTGTAGCCAGCCCAGCGGAGATGATCGAGATGGTCAGTGCTGTAGCCAGCCCTGCGGAGATGATCGAGGTGGTCAATGCTGTGGCCAGGCCAGCGGAGATGATCGAGGTGGTCAGTGCTGTAGCCAGCCCAGTCGAGATGATCGGGGTGGTCAGTGCTGGAGCCAGCCCAGTCGAGATGATCGGGGTGGTCAGTGCTGGAGCCAGCCCAGCGGAGATGATCGAGGTGGTCAGTGCTGTAGCCAGCCCAGTCGAGATGATCGGGGTGGTCAGTGCTGTGGCCAGCCCAGTCGAGATGATCGGGGTGGTCAGTGCTGTTGCCTGCCCAGCGGAGATGATCGGGGTGGTCAGTGCTGTAGCCAGACCAGCGGAGATGATTGAGATGGTCAGTGCTGTAGCCAGACCAGCGGAGATGATCGAGGTGGTCAGTGCTGTGGCCAGTCCAGCGGAGATGATCGAGGTGGTCAATGCTATAGCCAGCCCAGCGGAGATGATCGAGGTGGTCAATGCTGTAGCCAGCCCAGCGGAGATGATCGAGGTGGTCAATGCAGTAGCCAGCCCAGCGGAGATGATCGAGGTGGTCAGTGCTGTAGCCAGCCCAGCGGAGATGATCGAGGTGGTCAATGCTGTGGCCAGTCCAGCGGAGATGATCGAGTTGGTCAATGCTGTAGCCAGCCCAGCGGAGATGATCGAGGTGGTCAATGCTGTGGCCAGCCCAGCGGAGATGATCGGGGTGGTCAGTGCTGTAGCCAGCCCAGCGGAGATGATCGAGGTGGTCAATGCTGTAGCCAGCCCAGTCGAGATGATCGGGGTGGTCAGTGCTGTAGCCAGCCCAGCGGAGATGATCGAGTTGGTCAGTGCTGTAGCCAGCCCAGCGGAGATGATCGAGTTGGTCAGTGCTGTAGCCAGCCCAGCGGAGATGATCGAGTTGGTCAGTGCTGTAGCCAGCCCAGCGGAGATGATCGAGTTGGTCAGTGCTGTAGCCAGCCCAGCGGAGATGATCGAGTTGGTCAGTGCTGTAGCCAGCCCAGCGGAGATGATCGAGGTGGTCACTGCTGTAGCCAGTCCAGTCGAGATGATCGGGGTGGTCAGTGCTGGAGCCAGCCCAGCGGAGATGATCGAGATGGTCAATGCTGTAGCCAGACCAGCGGAGATGATCGAGGTGGTCAGTGCTGTAGCCAGCCCAGTCGAGATGATCGGGGTGGTCAGTGCTGGAGCCAGCCCAGTCGAGATGATCGGGGTGGTCAGTGCTGGAGCCAGGCCAGCGGAGATGATCGAGGTGGTCAGTGCTTTAGCCAGCCCAGTCGAGATGATCGGGGTGGTCAGTGCTGTAGCCAGACCAGCGCAGATGATCGAGGTGGTCAGTGCTGTAGCCAGCCCAGCGGAGATGATCGAGATGGTCAATGCTGTAGCCAGACCAGCGGAGATGATCGAGGTGGTCAGTGCTGTAGCCAGCCCAGTCGAGATGATCGAGATGGTCAGTGCTGGAGCCAGCCCAGCGGAGATGATCGAGGTGGTCAGTGCTGTAGCCAGCCCAGCGGAGATGATCGAGATGGTCAATGCTGTAGCCAGACCAGCGGAGATGATCGAGGTGGTCAGTGCTGTAGCCAGCCCAGTCGAGATGATCGGGGTGGTCAGTGCTGGAGTCAGCCCAGTCGAGATGATCGGGGTGGTCAGTGCTGGAGCCAGCCCAGCGGAGATGATCGAGGTGGTCAGTGCTGTAGCCAGCCCAGTCGAGATGATCGGGGTGGTCAGTGCTGTGGCCAGCCCAGTCGAGATGATCGGGGTGGTCAGTGCTGTAGCCAGCCCAGCGGAGATGATCGAGGTGGTCAGTGCTGTGGCCAGCCCAGTCGAGATGATCGGGGTGGTCAGTGCTGGAGCCAGCCCAGCGGAGATGATCGAGGTGGTCAGTGCTGTAGCCAGCCCAGCGGAGATGATCGGGGTGGTCAGTGCTGTAGCCAGCCCAGCGGAGATGATCGAGGTGGTCAGTGCTGCAGCCAGCCCAGTCGAGATGATCGAGGTGGTCAATGCTGTAGCCAGCCCAGCGGAGATGATCGGGGTGGTCAGTGTTGTGGCCAGCCCAGCGGAGATGATCGAGGTGGTCAGTGCAGTAGCCAGCCCAGCGGAGATGATCGAGGTGGTCAGTGCTGTAGCCAGCCCAGTTGAGATGATCGAGGTGGTCAATGCTGTAGCCAGCCCAGCGGAGATGATCGGGGTGGTCAGTGTTGTGGCCAGCCCAGCGGAGATGATCGAGGTGGTCAGTGCTGTAGCCAGCCCAGCGGAGATGATTGAGGTGGTCAGTGCTGTAGCCAGCCCAGTCGAGATGATCGAGGTGGTCAGTGCTGTAGCCAGCCCAGCGGAGATGATCGAGGTGGTCAATGCTGTAGCCAGCCCAGCGGAGATGATCGAGGTGGTCAGTGCTGTAGCCAGCCCAGCGGAGATGATCGAGGTGGTCAGTGCTGTAGCCAGCCCAGCGGAGATGATCGAGGTGGTCAGTGCTGTAGCCAGCCCAGCGGAGATGATCGAGGTGGTCAGTGCTGTAGCCAGCCCAGCGGAGATGATCGGGGTGGTCAGTGCTGTAGCCAGTCCAGCGGAGATGATCGGGGTGGTCAGTGCTGTAGCCAGCCCAGCGGAGATGATCGAGGTGGTCAGTGCTGTAGCCAGCCCAGCGGAGATGATCGAGGTGGTCAGTGCTGTAGCCAGCCCAGCGGAGATGATCGAGGTGGTCAGTGCTGTAGCCAGCCCAGCGGAGATGATCGAGGTGGTCAGTGCTGTAGCCAGCCCAGCGGAGATGATCGGGGTGGTCAGTGCTGTAGCCAGCCCAGCGGAGATGATCGAGGTGGTCAGTGCTGTAGCCAGCCCAGTCGAGATGATCGGGGTGGTCAGTGCTGGAGTCAGCCCAGTCGAGATGATCGGGGTGGTCAGTGCTGGAGCCAGCCCAGCGGAGATGATCGAGGTGGTCAGTGCTGTAGCCAGCCCAGTCGAGATGATCGGGGTGGTCAGTGCTGTGGCCAGCCCAGTCGAGATGATCGGGGTGGTCAGTGCTGTAGCCAGCCCAGCGGAGATGATCGAGGTGGTCAGTGCTGTGGCCAGCCCAGTCGAGATGATCGGGGTGGTCAGTGCTGGAGCCAGCCCAGCGGAGATGATCGAGGTGGTCAGTGCTGTAGCCAGCCCAGCGGAGATGATCGGGGTGGTCAGTGCTGTAGCCAGCCCAGCGGAGATGATCGAGGTGGTCAGTGCTGCAGCCAGCCCAGTCGAGATGATCGAGGTGGTCAATGCTGTAGCCAGCCCAGCGGAGATGATCGGGGTGGTCAGTGTTGTGGCCAGCCCAGCGGAGATGATCGAGGTGGTCAGTGCAGTAGCCAGCCCAGCGGAGATGATCGAGGTGGTCAGTGCTGTAGCCAGCCCAGTTGAGATGATCGAGGTGGTCAATGCTGTAGCCAGCCCAGCGGAGATGATCGGGGTGGTCAGTGTTGTGGCCAGCCCAGCGGAGATGATCGAGGTGTTCAGTGCTGTAGCCAGCCCAGCGGAGATGATCGAGGTGGTCAGTGCTGTAGCCAGCCCAGCGGAGATGATTGAGGTGGTCAGTGCTGTAGCCAGCCCAGTCGAGATGATCGAGGTGGTCAGTGCTGTAGCCAGCCCAGCGGAGATGATCGAGGTGGTCAATGCTGTCGCCAGCCCAGCGGAGATGATCGAGGTGGTCAGTGCTGTAGCCAGCCCAGCGGAGATGATCGAGGTGGTCAGTGCTGTAGCCAGCCCAGCGGAGATGATCGAGGTGGTCAGTGCTGTAGCCAGCCCAGCGGAGATGATCGAGGTGGTCAGTGCTGTAGCCAGCCCAGCGGAGATGATCGGGGTGGTCAGTGCTGTAGCCAGTCCAGCGGAGATGATCGGGGTGGTCAGTGCTGTAGCCAGCCCAGCGGAGATGATCGAGGTGGTCAGTGCTGTAGCCAGCCCAGCGGAGATGATCGAGGTGGTCAGTGCTGTAGCCAGCCCAGCGGAGATGATCGAGGTGGTCAGTGCTGTAGCCAGCCCAGCGGAGATGATCGGGGTGGTCAGTGCTGTAGCCAGCCCAGCGGAGATGATCGAGGTGGTCAATGCTGTGGCCGGCCCAGCGGAGATGATCAAGGTGGTCAGTGCTGTAGCCAGCCCAGCGGAGATGATCGAGGTGGTCAGTGCTGTAGCCAGCCCAGCGGAGATGATCGAGGTGGTCAGTGCTGTAGCCAGCCCAGCGGAGATGATCGGGGTGGTCAGTGCTGTAGCCAGCCCAGCGGAGATGATCGAGGTGGTCAGTGCTGTAGCCAGCCCAGCGGAGATGATCGAGGTGGTCAGTGCTGTAGCCAGCCCAGCGGAGATGATCGAGGTGGTCAGTGCTGTAGCCAGCCCAGTCGAGATGATCGAGGTGGTCAGTGTTGTAGCCAGCCCAGCGGAGATGATCGAGATCGTCAGTGCTGTAGCCAGCCCAGCGGAGATGATCGCGGTGGTCAGTGCTGTAGCCAGCCCAGCGGAGATGATCGAGGTGGTCAGTGCTGTAGCCAGCCCAGCGGAGATGATCGAGATGGTCAGTGCTGTAGCCAGCCCAGCGGAGATGATCGAGGTGGTCAGTGCTGTAGCCAGCCCAGCGGAGATGATCGAGGTGGTCAGTGCTGTAGCCAGCCCAGCGGAGATGATCGAGGTGGTCAATGCTGTAGCCAGCCCAGCGGAGATGATCGAGGTGGTCAATGCTGTGGCCAGTCCAGCGGAGAGGATCGAGGTGGTCAGTGCTGTAGCCAGCCCAGCGGAGATGATCGGGGTGGTCAGTGCTGTAGCCAGCCCAGCGGAGATGATCGAGGTGGTCAGTGCTGTAGCCAGCCCAGCGGAGATGATCGAGGTGGTCAGTGCTGTAGCCAGCCCAGCGGAGATGATCGAGGTGGTCAATGCTGTGGCCAGTCCAGCGGAGAGGATCGAGGTGGTCAGTGCTGTGGCCAGCCCAGTCGAGATGATCGGGGTGGTCAGTGCTGTGGCCAGCCCAGCGGAGATGATCGAGGTGGTCAGTGCTGTAGCCAGCCCAGCGGAGATGATCGGGGTGGTCAGTGCTGGAGCCAGCCCAGCGGAGATGATCGGGGTGGTCAGTGCTGTGGCCAGCCCAGCGGAGATGATCGAGGTGGTCACTGCTGTGGCCAGCCCAGCGGAGATGATCGAGTTGGTCAGTGCTGTGGCCAGCCCAGTCGAGATGATCGAGGTGGTCAATGCTGTGGCCAGTCCAGCGGAGATGATCGAGGTGGTCAGTGTTGTAGCCAGCCCAGCGGAGATGATCGGGGTGGTCAATGCTGTAGCCAGCCCAACGGAGATGAACGAGTTGGTCAGTACTGTAGCCAGTCCAGCGGAGATGATCGAGGTGGTCAGTGCTGTAGCCAGCCCAGCGGAGATGATCGAGGTGGTCAATGCTGTAGCCAGCCCAGCGGAGATGATCGGGGTGGTCAATGCTGTAGCCAGCCCAGCGGAGATGAACGAGGTGGTCAGTACTGTAGCCAGTCCAGCGGAGATGATCGAGGTGGTCAGTGCTGTAGCCAGCCCAGCGGAGATGATCGAGGTGGTCAATGCTGTAGCCAGCCCAGCGGAGATGATCGGGGTGGTCAATGCTGTAGCCAGCCCAGCGGAGATGATTGTGGTGGTCAATGCTGTAGCCAGCCCAGCGGAGATGATCGGGGTGGTCAGTGCTGTGTCCAGCCCAGCGGAGATGATAGGGGTGGTCAGTGCTGTAGCCAGCCCAGCGGAGATGATCGGGGTGGTCAGTGCTGTAGCCAGCCCAGCGGAGATGATCGAGATGGTCAGTGCTGTAGCCAGCCCAGCGGAGATGATCGAGGTGGTCAGTGCTGTAGCCAGCCCAGCGGAGATGATCGGGGTGGTCAGTGCTGTAGCCAGCCCAGCGGAGACGATCGAGGTGGTCAATGCTGTGGCCGGCCCAGCGGAGATGATCAAGGTGGTCAGTGCTGTAGCCAGCCCAGCGGAGAAGATCGAGGTGGTCAGTGCTGTAGCCAGCCCAGCGGAGATGATCGAGGTGGTCAGTGCTGTAGCCAGCCCAGCGGAGATGATCGGGGTGGTCAGTGCTGTAGCCAGCCCAGCGGAGATGATCGAGGTGGTCAATGCAGTAGCCAGCCCAGCGGAGTTGATCGAGGTGGTCAGTGCTGTGGCCAGCCCAGTCGAGATGATCGAGGTGGTCACAGCTGTAGCCAGCCCAGCGGAGATGATCGAGGTGGTCAGTGCTGTGGCCAGCCCAGTCGAGATGATCGAGGTGGTCAGTGCTGTAGCCAGCCCAGCGGAGATGATCGAGGTGGTCAGTGCTGTAGCCAGCCCAGCGGAGATGATCGAGGTGGTCAGTGCTGTGGCCAGCCCAGTCGAGATGATCGAGGTGGTCACTGCTGTAGCCAGCCCAGCGGTGATGATCGAGGTGGTCAGTGCTGTAGCCAGCCCAGCGGAGATGATCGAGGTGGTCAGTGCTGTAGCCAGCCCAGCGGAGATGATCGAGGTGGTCAGTGCTGTAGCCAGCCCAGTCGAGATGATCGAGGTGGTCAGTGCTGTAGCCAGCCCAGCGGAGATGATCGAGATGGTCAGTGCTGTAGCCAGCCCAGCGGAGATGATCGCGGTGGTCAGTGCTGTAGCCAGCCCAGCGGAGATGATCGAGGTGGTCAGTGCTGTAGCCAGCCCAGCGGAGATGATCGAGATGGTCAGTGCTGTAGCCAGCCCAGCGGAGATGATCGAGGTGGTCAGTGCTGTAGCCAGCCCAGCGGAGATGATCGAGGTGGTCAGTGCTGTAGCCAGCCCAGCGGAGATGATCGAGGTGGTCAATGCTGTAGCCAGCCCAGCGGAGATGATCGAGGTGGTCAATGCTGTGGCCAGTCCAGCGGAGAGGATCGAGGTGGTCAGTGCTGTAGCCAGCCCAGCGGAGATGATCGGGGTGGTCAGTGCTGTAGCCAGCCCAGCGGAGATGATCGAGGTGGTCAGTGCTGTAGCCAGCCCAGCGGAGATGATCGAGGTGGTCAGTGCTGTAGCCAGCCCAGCGGAGATGATCGAGGTGGTCAATGCTGTGGCCAGTCCAGCGGAGAGGATCGAGGTGGTCAGTGCTGTGGCCAGCCCAGTCGAGATGATCGGGGTGGTCAGTGCTGTGGCCAGCCCAGCGGAGATGATCGAGGTGGTCAGTGCTGTAGCCAGCCCAGCGGAGATGATCGGGGTGGTCAGTGCTGGAGCCAGCCCAGCGGAGATGATCGGGGTGGTCAGTGCTGTGGCCAGCCCAGCGGAGATGATCGAGGTGGTCACTGCTGTGGCCAGCCCAGCGGAGATGATCGAGTTGGTCAGTGCTGTGGCCAGCCCAGTCGAGATGATCGAGGTGGTCAATGCTGTGGCCAGTCCAGCGGAGATGATCGAGGTGGTCAGTGTTGTAGCCAGCCCAGCGGAGATGATCGGGGTGGTCAATGCTGTAGCCAGCCCAACGGAGATGAACGAGGTGGTCAGTACTGTAGCCAGTCCAGCGGAGATGATCGAGGTGGTCAGTGCTGTAGCCAGTCCAGCGGAGATGATCGAGGTGGTCAGTGCTGTAGCCAGCCCAGCGGAGATGATCGAGGTGGTCAATGCTGTAGCCAGCCCAGCGGAGATGATCGGGGTGGTCAATGCTGTAGCCAGCCCAGCGGAGATGAACGAGGTGGTCAGTACTGTAGCCAGTCCAGCGGAGATGATCGAGGTGGTCAGTGCTGTAGCCAGCCCAGCGGAGATGATCGAGGTGGTCAATGCTGTAGCCAGCCCAGCGGAGATGATCGGGGTGGTCAATGCTGTAGCCAGCCCAGCGGAGATGATTGTGGTGGTCAATGCTGTAGCCAGCCCAGCGGAGATGATCGGGGTGGTCAGTGCTGTGTCCAGCCCAGCGGAGATGATAGGGGTGGTCAGTGCTGTAGCCAGCCCAGCGGAGATGATCGGGGTGGTCAGTGCTGTAGCCAGCCCAGCGGAGATCATCGAGATGGTCAGTGCTGTAGCCAGCCCAGTCGAGATGATCGAGGTGGTCAATGCTGTAGCCAGCCCAGCGGAGATGATCGAGGTGGTCAATGCTGTGGCCAGCCCAGCGGAGATGATCGAGGTGGTCAGTGCTGTAGCCAGCCCAGCGGAGATGATCGAGGTGGTCAATGCTGTGGCCAGCCCAGCGGAGATGATCGAGGTGGTCAGTGCTGTAGCCAGCCCAGCAGAGATGATCGAGATGGTCAGTGCTGTAGCCAGCCCAGCGGAGATGATCGGGGTGGTCAGTGCTGTAGCCAGCCCAGCAGAGATGATCGAGATGGTCAGTGGTGTAGCCAGACCAGCGGAGATGATCGAGGTGGTCAATGCTGTAGCCAGCCCAGCGGAGATGATCGAGGTGGTCAGTGCTGTAGCCAGCCCAGCAGAGATGATCGAGATGGTCAGTGCTGTAGCCAGACCAGCGGAGATGATCGGGGTGGTCAGTGCTGTAGCCAGCCCAGCGGAGATGATCGAGATGGTCAGTGCTGTAGCCAGCCCTGCGGAGATGATCGAGGTGGTCGGTGCTGTAGCCAGCCCAGCGGAGATGATCGAGGTGGTCAGTGCTGTAGCCAGCCCAGCGGAGATGATCGAGGTGGTCAGTGCTGTAGCCAGCCCAGCGAAGATGATCGAGGTGGTCAGTGCTGTAGCCAGCCCAGCGGAGATGATCGAGGTGGTCAGTGCTGTAGCCAGCCCAGCGGAGATGATCGAGGTGGTCAATGCTGTAGCCAGCCCAGCGGAGATGATCGAGGTGGTCAGTGCTATGGCCAGCCCTGCGGAGATGATCGAGGTGGTCGGTGCTGTAGCCAGCCCAGCGGAGATGATCGAGGTGGTCAGTGCTGTAGCCAGCCCAGCGGAGATGATCGAGGTGGTCAATGCTGTAGCCAGCCCAGCGGAGATGATCGAGGTGGTCAGTGCTGCAGCCAGCCCAGCGGAGATGATCGGGGTGGTCAGTGCTGTAGCCAGCCAAGCGGAGATGATCGGGGTGGTCAGTGCTGTAGCCAGCCCAGCGGAGATGATCGAGTTGGTCAGTGCTGTAGCCAGCCCAGCGGAGATGATCGAGGTGGTCAGTGCTGTAGCCAGCCCAGCGGAGATGATCGAGTTGGTCAGTGCTGTAGCCAGCCCAGCGGAGATGATCGAGTTGGTCAGTGCTGTAGGCAGCCCAGCGGAGATGATCGAGGTGGTCAATGCTGTGGCCAGCCCAGCGGAGATGATCGAGGTGGTCAATGCTGTAGCCAGCCCAGCGGAGATGATCGGGGTGGTCAGTGCTGTAGCCAGCCCAGCGGAGATGATCGAGGTGGTCAATGCTGTAGCCAGCCCAGCGGAGATGATCGGGGTGGTCAATGCTGTGGCCAGCCCAGCGGAGATGATCGAGGTGGTCAGTGCTGTAGCCAGCCCAGCGGAGATGATCGAGGTGGTCAGTGCTGTAGCCAGCCCAGCGGAGATGATCGGGGTGGTCAGTGCTGTAGCCAGACCAGCGGAGATGATCGAGGTGGTCAATGCTGTAGCCAGCCCAGCGGAGATGATCGGGGTGGTCAGTGCTGTAGCCAGCCCAGCGGAGATGATCGAGGTGGTCAGTGCTGTAGCCAGCCCAGCGGAGATAATCGAGTTGGTCAGTGCTGTAGCCAGCCCAGCGGAGATGATCGGGGTGGTCAGTGCTGTAGCCAGCCCAGCGGAGATGATCGAGGTGGTCAATGCTGTAGCCAGCCCAGTCGAGATGATCGAGGTGGTCAATGCTGTGGCCAGTCCAGCGGAGATGATCGAGTTGGTCAATGCTGTGGCCAGCCCAGCGGAGATGATCGAGGTGGTCAGTGCTGTGGCCAGTCCAGCGGAGATGATCGAGGTGGTCAGTGCTGTAGCCAGCCCAGCGGAGATGATCGAGTTGGTCAGTGCTGTAGCCAGCCCAGCGGAGATGATCGAGTTGGTCAATGCTGTAGCCAGCCCAGCGGAGATGATCGAGGTGGTCAGTGCTGTAGCCAGCCCAGCGGAGATGATCGAGTTGGTCAATGCTGTGGCCAGTCCAGCGGAGATGATCGAGGTGGTCAGTGCTGTAGCCAGCCCAGCGGAGATGATCGGGGTGGTCAATGCTGTAGCCAGCCCAGCGGAGATGATCGAGGTGGTCAATGCTGTAGCCAGCCCAGCGGAGATGATCGGGGTGGTCAATGCTGTAGCCAGCCCAGCGGAGATGATCGGGGTGGTCAATGCTGTAGCCAGCCCAGCGGAGATGATTGTGGTGGTCAATGCTGTAGCCAGCCCAGCGGAGATGATCGGGGTGGTCAGTGCAGTGTCCAGCCCAGCGGAGATGATAGGGGTGGTCAGTGCTGTAGCCAGCCCAGCGGAGATGATCGGGGTGGTCAGTGCTGTAGCCAGCCCAGCGGAGATGATCGAGATGGTCAGTGCTGTAGCCAGCCCAGTCGAGATGATCGAGGTGGTCAATGCTGTAGCCAGCCCAGCGGAGATGATCGAGGTGGTCAATGCTGTGGCCAGCCCAGCGGAGATGATCGAGGTGGTCAGTGCTGTAGCCAGCCCAGCGGAGATGATCGAGGTGGTCAATGCTGTGGCCAGCCCAGCGGAGATGATCGAGGTGGTCAGTGCTGTAGCCAGCCCAGCAGAGATGATCGAGATGGTCAGTGCTGTAGCCAGCCCAGCGGAGATGATCGGGGTGGTCAGTGCTGTAGCCAGCCCAGCAGAGATGATCGAGATGGTCAGTGCTGTAGCCAGACCAGCGGAGATGATCGAGGTGGTCAATGCTGTAGCCAGCCCAGCGGAGATGATCGAGGTGGTCAGTGCTGTAGCCAGCCCAGCAGAGATGATCGAGATGGTCAGTGCTGTAGCCAGACCAGCGGAGATGATCGGGGTGGTCAGTGCTGTAGCCAGCCCAGCGGAGATGATCGAGATGGTCAGTGCTGTAGCCAGCCCTGCGGAGATGATCGAGGTGGTCGGTGCTGTAGCCAGCCCAGCGGAGATGATCGAGGTGGTCAGTGCTGTAGCCAGCCCAGCGGAGATGATCGAGGTGGTCAGTGCTGTAGCCAGCCCAGCGAAGATGATCGAGGTGGTCAGTGCTGTAGCCAGCCCAGCGGAGATGATCGAGGTGGTCAGTGCTGTAGCCAGCCCAGCGGAGATGATCGAGGTGGTCAATGCTGTACCCAGCCCAGCGGAGATGATCGAGGTGGTCAGTGCTATGGCCAGCCCTGCGGAGATGATCGAGGTGGTCGGTGCTGTAGCCAGCCCAGCGGAGATGATCGAGGTGGTCAGTGCTGTAGCCAGCCCAGCGGAGATGATCGAGGTGGTCAATGCTGTAGCCAGCCCAGCGGAGATGATCGAGGTGGTCAGTGCTGCAGCCAGCCCAGCGGAGATGATCGGGGTGGTCAGTGCTGTAGCCAGCCAAGCGGAGATGATCGGGGTGGTCAGTGCTGTAGCCAGCCCAGCGGAGATGATCGAGTTGGTCAGTGCTGTAGCCAGCCCAGCGGAGATGATCGAGGTGGTCAGTGCTGTAGCCAGCCCAGCGGAGATGATCGAGATGGTCAGTGCTGTAGCCAGCCCAGCGGAGATGATCGAGGTGGTCAATGCTGTAGCCAGCCCAGCGGAGATGATCGGGGTGGTCAATGCTGTAGCCAGCCCAGCGGAGATGATTGTGGTGGTCAATGCTGTAGCCAGCCCAGCGGAGATGATCGGGGTGGTCAGTGCTGTGTCCAGCCCAGCGGAGATGATAGGGGTGGTCAGTGCTGTAGCCAGCCCAGCGGAGATGATCGGGGTGGTCAGTGCTGTAGCCAGCCCAGCGGAGATCATCGAGATGGTCAGTGCTGTAGCCAGCCCAGTCGAGATGATCGAGGTGGTCAATGCTGTAGCCAGCCCAGCGGAGATGATCGAGGTGGTCAATGCTGTGGCCAGCCCAGCGGAGATGATCGAGGTGGTCAGTGCTGTAGCCAGCCCAGCGGAGATGATCGAGGTGGTCAATGCTGTGGCCAGCCCAGCGGAGATGATCGAGGTGGTCAGTGCTGTAGCCAGCCCAGCAGAGATGATCGAGATGGTCAGTGCTGTAGCCAGCCCAGCGGAGATGATCGGGGTGGTCAGTGCTGTAGCCAGCCCAGCGGAGATGATCGAGATGGTCAGTGCTGTAGCCAGCCCTGCGGAGATGATCGAGGTGGTCGGTGCTGTAGCCAGCCCAGCGGAGATGATCGAGGTGGTCAGTGCTGTAGCCAGCCCAGCGGAGATGATCGAGGTGGTCAGTGCTGTAGCCAGCCCAGCGAAGATGATCGAGGTGGTCAGTGCTGTAGCCAGCCCAGCGGAGGTGATCGAGGTGGTCAGTGCTGTAGCCAGCCCAGCGGAGATGATCGAGGTGGTCAATGCTGTAGCCAGCCCAGCGGAGATGATCGAGGTGGTCAGTGCTATGGCCAGCCCTGCGGAGATGATCGAGGTGGTCGGTGCTGTAGCCAGCCCAGCGGAGATGATCGAGGTGGTCAGTGCTGTAGCCAGCCCAGCGGAGATGATCGAGGTGGTCAATGCTGTAGCCAGCCCAGCGGAGATGATCGAGGTGGTCAGTGCTGCAGCCAGCCCAGCGGAGATGATCGGGGTGGTCAGTGCTGTAGCCAGCCAAGCGGAGATGATCGGGGTGGTCAGTGCTGTAGCCAGCCCAGCGGAGATGATCGAGTTGGTCAGTGCTGTAGCCAGCCCAGCGGAGATGATCGAGGTGGTCAGTGCTGTAGCCAGCCCAGCGGAGATGATCGAGATGGTCAGTGCTGTAGCCAGCCCAGCGGAGATGATCGAGGTGGTCAATGCTGTAGCCAGCCCAGCGGAGATGATCGGGGTGGTCAATGCTGTAGCCAGCCCAGCGGAGATGATTGTGGTGGTCAATGCTGTAGCCAGCCCAGCGGAGATGATCGGGGTGGTCAGTGCTGTGTCCAGCCCAGCGGAGATGATAGGGGTGGTCAGTGCTGTAGCCAGCCCAGCGGAGATGATCGGGGTGGTCAGTGCTGTAGCCAGCCCAGCGGAGATCATCGAGATGGTCAGTGCTGTAGCCAGCCCAGTCGAGATGATCGAGGTGGTCAATGCTGTAGCCAGCCCAGCGGAGATGATCGAGGTGGTCAATGCTGCGGCCAGCCCAGCGGAGATGATCGAGGTGGTCAGTGCTGTAGCCAGACCAGCGGAGATGATCGAGGTGGTCAATGCTGTAGCCAGCCCAGCGGAGATGATCGAGGTGGTCAGTGCTGTAGCCAGCCCAGCAGAGATGATCGAGATGGTCAGTGCTGTAGCCAGACCAGCGGAGATGATCGAGGTGGTCAATGCTGTAGCCAGCCCAGCGGAGATGATCGAGGTGGTCAGTGCTGTAGCCAGCCCAGCAGAGATGATCGAGATGGTCAGTGCTGTAGCCAGACCAGCGGAGATGATCGGGGTGGTCAGTGCTGTAGCCAGCCCAGCGGAGATGATCGAGATGGTCAGTGCTGTAGCCAGCCCTGCGGAGATGATCGAGGTGGTCGGTGCTGTAGCCAGCCCAGCGGAGATGATCGAGGTGGTCAGTGCTGTAGCCAGCCCAGCGGAGATGATCGAGGTGGTCAGTGCTGTAGCCAGCCCAGCGAAGATGATCGGGGTGGTCAGTGCTGTAGCCAGCCCAGCGGAGATGATCGAGTTGGTCAGTGCTGTAGCCAGCCCAGCGGAGATGATCGAGGTGGTCAGTGCTGTAGCCAGCCCAGCGGAGATGATCGAGATGGTCAGTGCTGTAGCCAGCCCAGCGGAGATGATCGAGGTGGTCAATGCTGTAGCCAGCCCAGCGGAGATGATCGGGGTGGTCAATGCTGTAGCCAGCCCAGCGGAGATGATTGTGGTGGTCAATGCTGTAGCCAGCCCAGCGGAGATGATCGGGGTGGTCAGTGCTGTGTCCAGCCCAGCGGAGATGATAGGGGTGGTCAGTGCTGTAGCCAGCCCAGCGGAGATGATCGGGGTGGTCAGTGCTGTAGCCAGCCCAGCGGAGATCATCGAGATGGTCAGTGCTGTAGCCAGCCCAGTCGAGATGATCGAGGTGGTCAATGCTGTAGCCAGCCCAGCGGAGATGATCGAGGTGGTCAATGCTGCGGCCAGCCCAGCGGAGATGATCGAGGTGGTCAGTGCTGTAGCCAGCCCAGCGGAGATGATCGAGGTGGTCAATGCTGTGGCCAGCCCAGCGGAGATGATCGAGGTGGTCAGTGCTGTAGCCAGCCCAGCAGAGATGATCGAGATGGTCAGTGCTGTAGCCAGCCCAGCGGAGATGATCGGGGTGGTCAGTGCTGTAGCCAGCCCAGCAGAGATGATCGAGATGGTCAGTGCTGTAGCCAGACCAGCGGAGATGATCGAGGTGGTCAATGCTGTAGCCAGCCCAGCGGAGATGATCGAGGTGGTCAGTGCTGTAGCCAGCCCAGCAGAGATGATCGAGATGGTCAGTGCTGTAGCCAGACCAGCGGAGATGATCGGGGTGGTCAGTGCTGTAGCCAGCCCAGCGGAGATGATCGAGATGGTCAGTGCTGTAGCCAGCCCTGCGGAGATGATCGAGGTGGTCGGTGCTGTAGCCAGCCCAGCGGAGATGATCGAGGTGGTCAGTGCTGTAGCCAGCCCAGCGGAGATGATCGAGGTGGTCAGTGCTGTAGCCAGCCCAGCGAAGATGATCGAGGTGGTCAGTGCTGTAGCCAGCCCAGCGGAGATGATCGAGGTGGTCAGTGCTGTAGCCAGCCCAGCGGAGATGATCGAGGTGGTCAATGCTGTAGCCAGCCCAGCGGAGATGATCGAGGTGGTCAGTGCTATGGCCAGCCCTGCGGAGATGATCGAGGTGGTCAATGCTGTAGCCAGCCCAGCGGAGATGATCGGGGTGGTCAGTGCTGTAGCCAGCCCAGCGGAGATGATCGAGGTGGTCAATGCTGTAGCCAGCCCAGCGGAGATGATCGGGGTGGTCAATGCTGTGGCCAGCCCAGCGGAGATGATCGAGGTGGTCAGTGCTGTAGCCAGCCCAGCGGAGATGATCGAGGTGGTCAGTGCTGTAGCCAGCCCAGCGGAGATGATCGGGGTGGTCAGTGCTGTAGCCAGACCAGCGGAGATGATCGAGGTGGTCAATGCTGTAGCCAGCCCAGCGGAGATGATCGGGGTGGTCAGTGCTGTAGCCAGCCCAGCGGAGATGATCGAGGTGGTCAGTGCTGTAGCCAGCCCAGCGGAGATAATCGAGTTGGTCAGTGCTGTAGCCAGCCCAGCGGAGATGATCGGGGTGGTCAGTGCTGTAGCCAGCCCAGCGGAGATGATCGAGGTGGTCAATGCTGTAGCCAGCCCAGTCGAGATGATCGAGGTGGTCAATGCTGTGGCCAGTCCAGCGGAGATGATCGAGTTGGTCAATGCTGTGGCCAGCCCAGCGGAGATGATCGAGGTGGTCAGTGCTGTGGCCAGTCCAGCGGAGATGATCGAGGTGGTCAGTGCTGTAGCCAGCCCAGCGGAGATGATCGAGTTGGTCAGTGCTGTAGCCAGCCCAGCGGAGATGATCGAGTTGGTCAATGCTGTAGCCAGCCCAGCGGAGATGATCGAGGTGGTCAGTGCTGTAGCCAGCCCAGCGGAGATGATCGAGTTGGTCAATGCTGTGGCCAGTCCAGCGGAGATGATCGAGGTGGTCAGTGCTGTAGCCAGCCCAGCGGAGATGATCGGGGTGGTCAATGCTGTAGCCAGCCCAGCGGAGATGATCGAGGTGGTCAATGCTGTAGCCAGCCCAGCGGAGATGATCGGGGTGGTCAATGCTGTAGCCAGCCCAGCGGAGATGATCGGGGTGGTCAATGCTGTAGCCAGCCCAGCGGAGATGATTGTGGTGGTCAATGCTGTAGCCAGCCCAGCGGAGATGATCGGGGTGGTCAGTGCAGTGTCCAGCCCAGCGGAGATGATAGGGGTGGTCAGTGCTGTAGCCAGCCCAGCGGAGATGATCGGGGTGGTCAGTGCTGTAGCCAGCCCAGCGGAGATGATCGAGATGGTCAGTGCTGTAGCCAGCCCAGTCGAGATGATCGAGGTGGTCAATGCTGTAGCCAGCCCAGCGGAGATGATCGAGGTGGTCAATGCTGTGGCCAGCCCAGCGGAGATGATCGAGGTGGTCAGTGCTGTAGCCAGCCCAGCGGAGATGATCGAGGTGGTCAATGCTGTGGCCAGCCCAGCGGAGATGATCGAGGTGGTCAGTGCTGTAGCCAGCCCAGCAGAGATGATCGAGATGGTCAGTGCTGTAGCCAGCCCAGCGGAGATGATCGGGGTGGTCAGTGCTGTAGCCAGCCCAGCAGAGATGATCGAGATGGTCAGTGCTGTAGCCAGACCAGCGGAGATGATCGAGGTGGTCAATGCTGTAGCCAGCCCAGCGGAGATGATCGAGGTGGTCAGTGCTGTAGCCAGCCCAGCAGAGATGATCGAGATGGTCAGTGCTGTAGCCAGACCAGCGGAGATGATCGGGGTGGTCAGTGCTGTAGCCAGCCCAGCGGAGATGATCGAGATGGTCAGTGCTGTAGCCAGCCCTGCGGAGATGATCGAGGTGGTCGGTGCTGTAGCCAGCCCAGCGGAGATGATCGAGGTGGTCAGTGCTGTAGCCAGCCCAGCGGAGATGATCGAGGTGGTCAGTGCTGTAGCCAGCCCAGCGGAGATGATCGGGGTGGTCAGTGCTGTAGCCAGCCCAGTCGAGATGATCGGGGTGGTCAGTGCTGTAGCCAGCCCAGCGAAGATGATCGAGGTGGTCAGTGCTGTAGCCAGCCCAGCGGAGATGATCGAGGTGGTCAGTGCTGTAGCCAGCCCAGCGGAGATGATCGAGGTGGTCAATGCTGTAGCCAGCCCAGCGGAGATGATCGAGGTGGTCAGTGCTATGGCCAGCCCTGCGGAGATGATCGAGGTGGTCGGTGCTGTAGCCAGCCCAGCGGAGATGATCGAGGTGGTCAGTGCTGTAGCCAGCCCAGCGGAGATGATCGAGGTGGTCAATGCTGTAGCCAGCCCAGCGGAGATGATCAAGGTGGTCAGTGCTGCAGCCAGCCCAGCGGAGATGATCGGGGTGGTCAGTGCTGTAGCCAGCCAAGCGGAGATGATCGGGGTGGTCAGTGCTGTAGCCAGCCCAGCGGAGATGATCGAGTTGGTCAGTGCTGTAGCCAGCCCAGCGGAGATGATCGAGGTGGTCAGTGCTGTAGCCAGCCCAGCGGAGATGATCGAGATGGTCAGTGCTGTAGCCAGCCCAGCGGAGATGATCGAGTTGGTCAGTGCTGTAGGCAGCCCAGCGGAGATGATCGAGGTGGTCAATGCTGTGGCCAGCCCAGCGGAGATGATCGAGGTGGTCAATGCTGTAGCCAGCCCAGCGGAGATGATCGGGGTGGTCAGTGCTGTAGCCAGCCAAGCGGAGATGATCGAGGTGGTCAATGCTGTAGCCAGCCCAGCGGAGATGATCGGGGTGGTCAATGCTGTGGCCAGCCCAGCGGAGATGATCGAGGTGGTCAGTGCTGTAGCCAGCCCAGCGGAGATGATCGAGGTGGTCAGTGCTGTAGCCAGCCCAGCGGAGATGATCGGGGTGGTCAGTGCTGTAGCCAGACCAGCGGAGATGATCGAGGTGGTCAATGCTGTAGCCAGCCCAGCGGAGATGATCGGGGTGGTCAGTGCTGTAGCCAGCCCAGCGGAGATGATCGAGGTGGTCAGTGCTGTAGCCAGCCCAGCGGAGATAATCGAGTTGGTCAGTGCTGTAGCCAGCCCAGCGGAGATGATCGGGGTGGTCAGTGCTGTAGCCAGCCCAGCGGAGATGATCGAGGTGGTCAATGCTGTAGCCAGCCCAGTCGAGATGATCGAGGTGGTCAATGCTGTGGCCAGTCCAGCGGAGATGATCGAGTTGGTCAATGCTGTGGCCAGCCCAGCGGAGATGATCGAGGTGGTCAGTGCTGTGGCCAGTCCAGCGGAGATGATCGAGGTGGTCAGTGCTGTAGCCAGCCCAGCGGAGATGATCGAGTTGGTCAGTGCTGTAGCCAGCCCAGCGGAGATGATCGAGTTGGTCAATGCTGTAGCCAGCCCAGCGGAGATGATCGAGGTGGTCAGTGCTGTAGCCAGCCCAGCGGAGATGATCGGGGTGGTCAATGCTGTAGCCAGCCCAGCGGAGATGATCGGGGTGTTCAGTGCTGTAGCCAGCCCAGCGGAGATGATCGAGATGGTCAGTGCTGTAGCCAGCCCAGCGGAGATGATCGAGGTGGTCAATGCTGTAGCCAGCCCAGCGGAGATGATCGGGGTGGTCAATGCTGTAGCCAGCCCAGCGGAGATGATCGGGGTGGTCAATGCTGTGGCCAGCCCAGCGGAGATGATCGAGGTGGTCAGTGCTGTAGCCAGCCCAGCGGAGATGATCGAGGTGGTCAGTGCTGTAGCCAGCCCAGTCGAGATGATCGGGGTGGTCAGTGCTGGAGCCAGCCCAGCGGAGATGATCGAGGTGGTCAGTGCTGTAGCCAGTCCAGCGGAGATGATCGAGGTGGTCAGTGCTGTAGCCATTCCAGCGGAGATGATCGAGGTGGTCAGTGCTGTAGCCAGCCCAGTCGAGATGATCGGGGTGGTCAATGCTGTAGCCAGCCCAGCGGAGATGATCGGGGTGGTCAGTGCTGTCGCCAGCCCAGCGGAGATGATCGAGGTGGTCAGTGCTGTAGCCAGCCCAGCGGAGATGATCGAGGTGGTCAGTGCTGTAGCCAGCCCAGCGGAGATGATCGAGGTGGTCAGTGCTGTAGCCAGCCCAGCGGAGATGATCGGGGTGGTCAGTGCTGTGTCCAGCCCAGCGGAGATGATAGGGGTGGTCAGTGCTGTAGCCAGCCCAGCGGAGATGATAGGGGTGGTCAGTGCTGTAGCCAGCCCAGTCGAGATGATCGAGGTGGTCAGTGCTGTCGCCAGCCCAGCGGAGATGATCGAGGTGGTCAATGCTGCCGCCAGTCCAGCGGAGATGATCGAGCTGGTCAGTGCTGTAGCCAGCCCAGCGGAGATGATCGAGTTGGTCAGTGCTGTGGCCAGTCCAGCGGAGATGATCGAGCTGGTCAGTGCTGTAGCCAGCCCAGCGGAGATGATCGAGTTGGTCAGTGCTGTGGCCAGTCCAGCGGAGTTGATCGAGGTGGTCAGTGCTGTAGCCAGCCCAACGGAGATGATCGTGGTGGTCAATGCTGTAGCCAGCCCAGCGGAGATGATCGAGGTGGTCAATGCTGTAGCCAGCCCAGCGGAGATGATCGAGGTGGTCAATGCAGTAGCCAGCCCAGCGGAGATGATCGAGGTGGTCAGTGCTGTAGCCAGCCCAGCGGAGATGATCGAGGTGGTCAGTGCTGTAGCCAGCCCAGCGGAGATGATCGGGGTGGTCAGTGCTGTAGCCAGCCCAGCGGAGATGATCGAGGTGGTCAGTGCTGTAGCCAGCCCAGCGGAGATGATCGAGGTGGTCAGTGCTGTGGCCAGCCCAGCGGAGATGATCGAGGTGGTCAGTGCTGTAGCCAGCCCAGCGGAGATGATCGAGGTGGTCAGTGCTGTAGCCAGTCCAGCGGAGATGATCGAGGTGGTCAGTGCTGTAGCCAGCCCAGCGGAGATTATCGGGGTGGTCAATGCTGTAGCCAGCCCAGCGGAGATGATCGAGGTGGTCAGTGCTGTAGCCAGCCCAGCGGAGATGATCGAGATGGTCAATGCTGTGGCCAGCCCAGCGGAGATGATCGGGGTGGTCAGTGCTGTAGCCAGCCCAGCGGAGATGATCGGGGTGGTCAGTGCTGTAGCCAGACCAGCGGAGATGATCGAGGTGGTCAGTGCTGTAGCCAGCCCAGCGGAGATGATCGAGGTGGTCAGTGCTGTAGCCAGCCCAGCGGAGATGATCGGGGTGGTCAGTGCTGTAGCCAGACCAGCGGAGATGATCGAGGTGGTCAATGCTGTAGCCAGCCTAGCGGAGATGATCGGGGTGGTAAGTGCTGTAGCCAGCCCAGCGGAGATGATCGAGGAGGTCAGTGCTGTAGCCAGCCCAGCGGAGATGATCGAGGTGGTCAGTGCTGTGGCCAGACCAGCGGAGATGATCGAGGTGGTCACTGCTGTAGCCAGTCCAGCGGAGATGATCGAGGTGGTCAGTGCTGTAGCCAGCCCAGCGGAGATGATCGAGGTGGTCAGTGCTGTAGCCAGCCCAGTGGAGATGATCGAGTTGGTCAGTGCTGTAGCCAGCCCAGCGGAGATGATCGGGGTGGTCATTGCTCTAGCCAGCCCAGCGGAGATGATCGAGGTGGTCAATGCTGTAGCCAGCCCAGCGGAGATGATCGGGGTGGTCATTGCTCTAGCCAGCCCAGCGGAGATGATCGAGTTGGTCAGTGCTGTAGCCAGCCCAGCGGAGATGATCGGGGTGGTCATTGCTCTAGCCAGCCCAGCGGAGATGATCGAGGTGGTCAGTGCTGTAGCCAGCCCAGCGGAGATGATCGAGGTGGTCAGTGCTGTAGCCAGCCCAGCGGAGATGATCGGGGTGGTCATTGCTCTAGCCAGCCCAGCGGAGATGATCAAGTTGGTCAGTGCTGTAGCCAGCCCAGTGGAGATGATCGAGTTGGTCAGTGCTGTAGCCAGCCCAGCGGAGATGATCGGGGTGGTCAATGCTGTGGCCAGCCCAGCGGAGATGATCGAGGTGGTCAGTGCTGTAGCCAGCCCAGTGGAGATGATCGAGTTGGTCAGTGCTGTAGCCAGCCCAGCGGAGATGATCGGGGTGGTCATTGCTCTAGCCAGCCCAGCGGAGATGATCGAGGTGGTCAATGCTGTAGCCAGCCCAGCGGAGATGATCGAGTTGGTCAGTGCTGTAGCCAGCCCAGCGGAGATGATCGAGTTGGTCAGTGCTGTAGCCAGCCCAGCGGAGATGATCGAGTTGGTCAGTGCTGTAGCCAGCCCAGCGGAGATGATCGAGGTGGTCAGTGCTGTAGCCAGCCCAGCGTAGATCATTGAGGTGGTCAGTGCTGTGGCCAGCCCAGTCGAGATGATCGGGGTGGTCAGTGCTGGAGCCAGCCCAGCGGAGATGATCGAGATGGTCAATGCTGTAGCCAGACCAGCGGAGATGATCGAGGTGGTCAGTGCTGTGGCCAGCCCAGTCGAGATGATCGGGGTGGTCAGTGCTGTAGCCAGCCCAGCGGAGATGATCGGGGTGGTCAGTGCTGGAGCCAGCCCAGCGGAGATGATCGAGGTGGTCAGTGCTGTGGCCAGCCCAGTCGAGATGATCGAGGTGGTCAGTGCTGTGTCCAGCCCAGCGGAGATGATCGAGGTGGTCAGTGCTGTAGCCAGCCCAGCGGAGATGATCGAGGTGGTCAGTGCTGTGTCCAGCCCAGCGGAGATGATCGAGGTGGTCAGTGCTGTAGCCAGCCCAGCGGAGATGATCGGGGTGGTCTGTGCTGTAGCCAGCCCAGCGGAGATGATCGAGGTGGTCAGTGCTGTAGCCAGCCCAGCAGAGATGATCGAGATGGTCAGTGCTGTAGCCAGACCAGCGGAGATGATCGGGGTGGTCAGTGCTGTAGCCAGCCCAGCGGAGATGATCGAGATGGTCAGTGCTGTAGCCAGCCCTGCGGAGATGATCGAGGTGGTCGGTGCTGTAGCCAGCCCAGCGGAGATGATCGAGGTGGTCAGTGCTGTAGCCAGCCCAGCGGAGATGATCGAGGTGGTCAGTGCTGTAGCCAGCCCAGCGGAGATGATCGAGGTGGTCAGTGCTGTAGCCAGCCCAGCGGAGATGATCGAGGTGGTCAATGCTGTAGCCAGCCCAGCGGAGATGATCGAGGTGGTCAGTGCTATGGCCAGCCCTGCGGAGATGATCGAGGTGGTCGGTGCTGTAGCCAGCCCAGCGGAGATGATCGAGGTGGTCAGTGCTGTAGCCAGCCCAGCGGAGATGATCGAGGTGGTCAATGCTGTAGCCAGCCCAGCGGAGATGATCGAGGTGGTCAGTGCTGCAGCCAGCCCAGCGGAGATGATCGGGGTGGTCAGTGCTGTAGCCAGCCAAGCGGAGATGATCGGGGTGGTCAGTGCTGTAGCCAGCCCAGCGGAGATGATCGAGTTGGTCAGTGCTGTAGCCAGCCCAGCGGAGATGATCGAGGTGGTCAGTGCTGTAGCCAGCCCAGCGGAGATGATCGAGTTGGTCAGTGCTGTAGCCAGCCCAGCGGAGATGATCGAGTTGGTCAGTGCTGTAGGCAGCCCAGCGGAGATGATCGAGGTGGTCAATGCTGTGGCCAGCCCAGCGGAGATGATCGAGGTGGTCAGTGCTGTAGCCAGCCCAGTGGAGATGATCGAGTTGGTCAGTGCTGTAGCCAGCCCAGCGGAGATGATCGGGGTGGTCATTGCTCTAGCCAGCCCAGCGGAGATGATCGAGGTGGTCAATGCTGTAGCCAGCCCAGCGGAGATGATCGAGTTGGTCAGTGCTGTAGCCAGCCCAGCGCAGATGATCGAGTTGGTCAGTGCTGTAGCCAGCCCAGCGGAGATGATCGAGTTGGTCAGTGCTGTAGCCAGCCCAGCGGAGATGATCGAGGTGGTCAGTGCTGTAGCCAGCCCAGCGTAGATCATTGAGGTGGTCAGTGTTGTGGCCAGCCCAGTCGAGATGATCGGGGTGGTCAGTGCTGGAGCCAGCCCAGCGGAGATGATCGAGATGGTCAATGCTGTAGCCAGACCAGCGGAGATGATCGAGGTGGTCAGTGCTGTGGCCAGCCCAGTCGAGATGATCGGGGTGGTCAGTGCTGTAGCCAGCCCAGCGGAGATGATCGGGGTGGTCAGTGCTGGAGCCAGCCCAGCGGAGATGATCGAGGTGGTCAGTGCTGTGGCCAGCCCAGTCGAGATGATCGAGGTGGTCAGTGCTGTGTCCAGCCCAGCGGAGATGATCGAGGTGGTCAGTGCTGTAGCCAGCCCAGCGGAGATGATCGAGGTGGTCAGTGCTGTGTCCAGCCCAGCGGAGATGATCGAGGTGGTCAGTGCTGTAGCCAGCCCAGCGGAGATGATCGGGGTGGTCAGTGCTGTAGCCAGCCCAGCGGAGATGATCGAGGTGGTCAGTGCTGTAGCCAGCCCAGCAGAGATGATCGAGATGGTCAGTGCTGTAGCCAGCCCAGCGGAGATGATCGAGATGGTCAGTGCTGTAGCCAGCCCTGCGGAGATGATCGAGGTGGTCGGTGCTGTAGCCAGCCCAGCGGAGATGATCGAGGTGGTCAGTGCTGTAGCCAGCCCAGCGGAGATGATCGAGGTGGTCAGTGCTGTAGCCAGCCCAGCGAAGATGATCGAGGTGGTCAGTGCTGTAGCCAGCCCAGCGGAGATGATCGAGGTGGTCAGTGCTGTAGCCAGCCCAGCGGAGATGATCGAGGTGGTCAATGCTGTAGCCAGCCCAGCGGAGATGATCGAGGTGGTCAGTGCTATGGCCAGCCCTGCGGAGATGATCGAGGTGGTCGGTGCTGTAGCCAGCCCAGCGGAGATGATCGAGGTGGTCAGTGCTGTAGCCAGCCCAGCGGAGATGATCGAGGTGGTCAATGCTGTAGCCAGCCCAGCGGAGATGATCGAGGTGGTCAGTGCTGCAGCCAGCCCAGCGGAGATGATCGGGGTGGTCAGTGCTGTAGCCAGCCAAGCGGAGATGATCGGGGTGGTCAGTGCTGTAGCCAGCCCAGCGGAGATGATCGAGTTGGTCAGTGCTGTAGCCAGCCCAGCGGAGATGATCGAGGTGGTCAGTGCTGTAGCCAGCCCAGCGGAGATGATCGAGTTGGTCAGTGCTGTAGCCAGCCCAGCGGAGATGATCGAGTTGGTCAGTGCTGTAGGCAGCCCAGCAGAGATGATCGAGGTGGTCAATGCTGTGGCCAGCCCAGCGGAGATGATCGAGGTGGTCAATGCTGTAGCCAGCCCAGCGGAGATGATCGGGGTGGTCAGTGCTGTAGCCAGCCCAGCGGAGATGATCGAGGTGGTCAATGCTGTAGCCAGCCCAGCGGAGATGATCGGGGTGGTCAATGCTGTGGCCAGCCCAGCGGAGATGATCGAGGTGGTCAGTGCTGTAGCCAGCCCAGCGGAGATGATCGAGGTGGTCAGTGCTGTAGCCAGCCCAGCGGAGATGATCGGGGTGGTCAGTGCTGTAGCCAGACCAGCGGAGATGATCGAGGTGGTCAATGCTGTAGCCAGCCCAGCGGAGATGATCGGGGTGGTCAGTGCTGTAGCCAGCCCAGCGGAGATGATCGAGGTGGTCAGTGCTGTAGCCAGCCCAGCGGAGATAATCGAGTTGGTCAGTGCTGTAGCCAGCCCAGCGGAGATGATCGGGGTGGTCAGTGCTGTAGCCAGCCCAGCGGAGATGATCGAGGTGGTCAATGCTGTAGCCAGCCCAGTCGAGATGATCGAGGTGGTCAATGCTGTGGCCAGTCCAGCGGAGATGATCGAGTTGGTCAATGCTGTGGCCAGCCCAGCGGAGATGATCGAGGTGGTCAGTGCTGTGGCCAGTCCAGCGGAGATGATCGAGGTGGTCAGTGCTGTGTCCAGCCCAGCGGAGATGATCGAGGTGGTCAGTGCTGTAGCCAGCCCAGCGGAGATGATCGGGGTGGTCAGTGCTGTAGCCAGCCCAGCGGAGATGATCGAGGTGGTCAGTGCTGTGGCCAGCCCAGTCGAGATGATCGAGGTGGTCAGTGCTGTAGCCAGCCCAGTCGAGATGATCGGGGTGGTCAGTGCTGGAGCCAGCCCAGCGGAGATGATCAAGGTGGTCAGTGCTGTAGCCAGCCCAGCGGAGATGATCGGGGTGGTCAGTGCTGTAGCCAGCCCAGCGGAGATGATCGAGGTGGTCAATGCTGTGGCCAGCCCAGTCGAGATGATCGGGGTGGTCAGTGCTGGAGCCAGCCCAGCGGAGATGATCGAGGTGGTCAGTGCTGTAGCCAGCCCAGCGGAGATGATCGGGGTGGTCAGTGCTGTAGCCAGCCCAGCGGAGATGATCAAGGTGGTCAGTGCTGTAGCCAGCCCAGCGGAGATGATCGAGTTGGTCAGTGCTGTAGCCAGCCCAGCGGAGATGATCGAGGTGGTCAGTGCTGGAGCCAGCCCAGCGGAGATGATCGAGGTGGTCAGTGCTGTAGCCAGCCCAGCGGAGATGATCAAGGTGGTCAGTGCTGTAGCCAGCCCAGCGGAGATGATCGAGGTGGTCAGTGCTGTAGCCAGCCCAGCGGAGATGATCGGGGTGGTCAGTGCTGTAGCCAGCCCAGCAGAGATGATCGGGGTGGTCAGTGCTGTAGCCAGCCCAGCGGAGATGATCGAGGTGGTCAATGCTGTAGCCAGCCCAGCGGAGATGATCGGGGTGGTCAGTGCTGTAGCCAGCCCAGCAGAGATGATCGGGGTGGTCAGTGCTGTAGCCAGCCCAGTGGAGATGATCGAGGTGGTCAATGCTGTAGCCAGCCCAGCGGAGATGATCGAGGTGGTCAGTGCTGTAGCCAGCCCAGCGGAGATGATCGAGGTGGTCAATGCTGTAGCCAGACCAGCGGAGATGATCGGGGTGGTCAATGCTGTAGCCAGCCCAGCGGAGATGATCGAGGTGGTCAGTGCTGTCGCCAGCCCAGCGGAGATGATCGAGGTGGTCAGTGCTGTCGCCAGCCCAGCGGAGATGATCGAGGTGGTCAGTGCTGTAGCCAGCCCAGCGGAGATGATCGAGGTGGTCAGTGCTGTAGCCAGTCCAGCGGAGATGATCAGGGTGGTCAGTGCTGTAGCCAGCCCAGCGGAGATGATCGAGATGGTCAGTGCTGTAGCCAGCCCAGCGGAGATGATCGAGGTGGTCAGTGCTGTAGCCAGCCCAGCGGAGATGATCGAGGTGGTCAGATCTGTAGCCAGCCCAGCGGAGATGATCGAGGTGGTCAATGCTGTGGCCAGTCCAGCGGAGAGGATCGAGGTGGTCAGTGCTGTAGCCAGCCCAGCGGAGATGATCGGGGTGGTCAGTGCTGTAGCCAGCCCAGCGGAGATGATCGAGGTGGTCACTGCTGTGGCCAGCCCAGTCGAGATGATCGGGGTGGTCAGTGCTGTAGCCAGCCCAGCGGAGATGATCGAGGTGGTCAGTGCTGTAGCCAGCCCAGCGGAGATGATCGAGGTGGTCAGTGCTGTAGCCAGCCCAGCGGAGATAATCGAGGTGGTCAGTGCTGTCGCCAGCCCAGCGGAGATGATCGAGGTGGTCAGTGCTGTCGCCAGCCCAGCGGAGATGATCGAGGTGGTCAGTGCTGTAGCCAGTCCAGCGGAGATGATCGAGGTGGTCAGTGCTGTGGCCAGTCCAGCGGAGATGATCGAGGTGGTCACTGCTGTGGCCAGCCCAGTCGAGATGATCGGGGTGGTCAATGCTGTGGCCAGTCCAGCGGAGATGATCGAGGTGGTCACTGCTGTGGCCAGCCCAGTCGAGATGATCGGGGTGGTCAGTCCTGTAGCCAGCCCAGCGGAGATGATCGGGGTGGTCAATGCTGTGGCCAGTCCAGCGGAGATGATCGAGGTGGTCACTGCTGTGGCCAGCCCAGTCGAGATGATCGGGGTGGTCAGTGCTGTAGCCAGCCCAGCGGAGATGATCGAGGTGGTCAGTGCTGTAGCCAGCCCAGCGGAGATGATCGAGGTGGTCAGTGCTGTCGCCAGCCCAGCGGAGATGATCGAGGTGGTCAGTGCTGTCGCCAGCCCAGCGGAGATGATCGAGGTGGTCAATGCTGTCGCCAGTCCAGCGGAGATGATCGAGTTGGTCAGTGCTGTAGCCAGCCAAGCGGAGATGATCGAGTTGGTCAGTGCTGTGGCCAGCCCAACGGAGATGATCGTGGTGGTCAATGCTGTAGCCAGCCCAGCGGAGATGATCGAGTTGGTCAGTGCTGTGGCCAGCCCAACGGAGATGATCGAGGTGGTCAGTGCTGTAGCCAGCCCAGCGGAGATGATCGAGGTGGTCAGTGCTGTAGCCAGCCCAGCGGTGATGATCGGGGTGGTCAATGCTGTAGCCAGCCCAGCGGAGATGATCGAGGTGGTCAGTGCTGTAGCCAGCCCAGCGGAGATGATCGGGGTGGTCAGTGCTGTAGCCAGCCCAGCGGAGATGATCGGCGTGGTCAATGCTGTGGCCAGTCCAGCGAAGATGATCGAGCTGGTCAATGCTGTCGCCAGCCCAGCGGAGATGATCGGGGTGGTCAGTGCTGTAGCCAGCCCAGCGGAGATGATCGAGGTGGTCAGTGCTGTAGCCAGCCCAGCGGAGATGATCGAGGTGGTCAATGCTGTAGCCAGCCCAGCGGAGATGATCGAGGTGGTCAGTGCTGTAGCCAGCCCAGCGGAGATGATCGAGATGGTCAGTGCTGTAGCCAGCCCAGCGGAGATGATCGGGGTGGTCAGTGCTGTAGCCAGTCCAGCGGAGATGATCGGGGTGGTCAGTGCTGTAGCCAGCCCAGCGGAGATGATCGGGGTGGTCAATGCTGTGGCCAGTCCAGCGGAGTTGATCGAGCTGGTCAATGCTGTCGCCAGCCCAGCGGAGATGATCGGGGTGGTCAGTGCTGTCGCCAGCCCAGCGGAGATGATCGAGGTGGTCAATGCTGTGGCCAGTCCAGCGGAGATGATCGAGCTGGTCAATGCTGTCGCCAGCCCAGCGGAGATGATCGAGTTGGTCAGTGCTGTGGCCAGCCCAACGGAGATGATCGTGGTGGTCAATGCTGTAGCCAGCCCAGCGGAGATGATCGAGTTGGTCAGTGCTGTGGCCAGCCCAACGGAGATGATCGAGGTGGTCAGTGCTGTAGCCAGCCCAGCGGAGATGATCGGGGTGGTCAGTGCTGTAGCCAGCCCAGCGGTGATGATCGGGTTGGTCAATGCTGTAGCCAGCCCAGCGGAGATGATCGAGGTGGTCAGTGCTGTAGCCAGCCCAGTGGAGATGATCGAGTTGGTCAGTGCTGTAGCCAGCCCAGCGGTGATGATCGGGGTGGTCAATGCTGTAGCCAGCCCAGCGGAGATGATCGAGGTGGTCAGTGCTGTAGCCAGCCCAGCGGAGATGATCGAGGTGGTCAGTGCTGTGGCCAGTCCAGCGGAGATGATCGAGGTGGTCAATGCTGTAGCCAGCCCAGCGGAGATGATCGGGGTGGTCAGTGCTGTAGCCAGCCCAGCGGAGATGATCGAGGTGTTCAATGCTGTGGCCAGTCCAGCGGAGATGATTGAGCTGGTCAGTGCTGTAGCCAGCCCAGCGGAGATGATCGAGGTGGTCAGTGCTGTAGCCAGCCCAGTGGAGATGATCGAGTTGGTCAGTGCTGTAGCCAGCCCAGCGGAGATGATCGGGGTGGTCATTGCTCTAGCCAGCCCAGCGGAGATGATCGAGGTGGTCAATGCTGTAGCCAGCCCAGCGGAGATGATCGAGTTGGTCAGTGCTGTAGCCAGCCCAGCGGAGATGATCGAGTTGGTCAGTGCTGTAGCCAGCCCAGCGGAGATGATCGAGGTGGTCAGTGCTGTAGCCAGCCCAGCGTAGATCATTGAGGTGGTCAGTGCTGTGGCCAGCCCAGTCGAGATGATCGAGTTGGTCAGTGCTGTAGCCAGTCCAGCGGAGATGATCGAGGTGGTCAGTGCTGTAGCCAGCCCAGCGGAGATGATCGAGGTGGTCAGTGCTGTGGCCAGCCCAGTCGAGATGATCGGGGTGGTCAGTGCTGGAGCCAGCCCAGCGGAGATGATCGGGGTGGTCAGTGCTGTAGCCAGTCCAGCGGAGATGATCGAGGTGGTCAGTGCTGTAGCCAGCCCAGCGGAGATGATCGAGGTGGTCAGTGCTGTAGCCAGCCCAGTCGAGATGATCGGGGTGGTCAGTGCTGGAGCCAGCCCAGCGGAGATGATCGAGGTGGTCAGTGCTGTAGCCAGCCCAGCGGAGATGATCGGGGTGGTCAATGCTGTAGCCAGCCCAGCGGAGATGATCGGGGTGGTCAGTGTTGTGCCCAGCCCAGCGGAGATGATCGAGGTGGTCAATGCTGTAGCCAGCCCAGCGGAGATGATCGAGGTGGTCAGTGCTGTAGCCAGCCCAGCGGAGATGATCGGGGTGGTCAATGCTGTAGCCAGCCCAGCGGAGAGGATCGAGGTGGTCAGTGCTGTAGCCAGTCCAGCGGAGATGATCGGGGTGGTCAGTGCTGTAGCCAGCCCAGCGGAGATGATCGAGGTGGTCAGTGCTGTCGCCAGCCCAGCGGAGATGATCGAGGTGGTCAATGCTGTCGCCAGTCCAGCGGAGATGATCGAGTTGGTCAGTGCTGTAGCCAGCCAAGCGGAGATGATCGAGTTGGTCAGTGCTGTGGCCAGCCCAACGGAGATGATCGTGGTGGTCAATGCTGTAGCCAGTCCAGCGGAGATGATCGAGGTGGTCACTGCTGTGGCCAGCCCAGTCGAGATGATCGGGGTGGTCAATGCTGTGGCCAGTCCAGCGGAGATGATCGAGGTGGTCACTGCTGTGGCCAGCCCAGTCGAGATGATCGGGGTGGTCAGTCCTGTAGCCAGCCCAGCGGAGATGATCGGGGTGGTCAATGCTGTGGCCAGTCCAGCGGAGATGATCGAGGTGGTCACTGCTGTGGCCAGCCCAGTCGAGATGATCGGGGTGGTCAGTGCTGTAGCCAGCCCAGCGGAGATGATCGAGGTGGTCAGTGCTGTAGCCAGCCCAGCGGAGATGATCGAGGTGGTCAGTGCTGTCGCCAGCCCAGCAGAGATGATCGAGGTGGTCAGTGCTGTCGCCAGCCCAGCGGAGATGATCGAGGTGGTCAATGCTGTCGCCAGTCCAGCGGAGATGATCGAGTTGGTCAGTGCTGTAGCCAGCCAAGCGGAGATGATCGAGTTGGTCAGTGCTGTGGCCAGCCCAACGGAGATGATCGTGGTGGTCAATGCTGTAGCCAGCCCAGCGGAGATGATCGAGTTGGTCAGTGCTGTGGCCAGCCCAACGGAGATGATCGAGGTGGTCAGTGCTGTAGCCAGTCCAGCGGAGATGATCGAGGTGGTCAGTGCTGTAGCCAGCCCAGCGGTGATGATCGGGGTGGTCAATGCTGTAGCCAGCCCAGCGGAGATGATCGAGGTGGTCAGTGCTGTAGCCAGCCCAGCGGAGATGATCGGGGTGGTCAGTGCTGTAGCCAGCCCAGCGGAGATGATCGGCGTGGTCAATGCTGTGGCCAGTCCAGCGAAGATGATCGAGCTGGTCAATGCTGTCGCCAGCCCAGCGGAGATGATCGGGGTGGTCAGTGCTGTAGCCAGCCCAGCGGAGATGATCGAGGTGGTCAGTGCTGTAGCCAGCCCAGCGGAGATGATCGAGGTGGTCAATGCTGTAGCCAGCCCAGCGGAGATGATCGAGGTGGTCAGTGCTGTAGCCAGCCCAGCGGAGATGATCGAGATGGTCAGTGCTGTAGCCAGCCCAGCGGAGATGATCGGGGTGGTCAGTGCTGTAGCCAGTCCAGCGGAGATGATCGGGGTGGTCAGTGCTGTAGCCAGCCCAGCGGAGATGATCGGGGTGGTCAATGCTGTGGCCAGTCCAGCGGAGTTGATCGAGCTGGTCAATGCTGTCGCCAGCCCAGCGGAGATGATCGGGGTGGTCAGTGCTGTCGCCAGCCCAGCGGAGATGATCGAGGTGGTCAATGCTGTGGCCAGTCCAGCGGAGATGATCGAGCTGGTCAATGCTGTCGCCAGCCCAGCGGAGATGATCGAGTTGGTCAGTGCTGTGGCCAGCCCAACGGAGATGATCGTGGTGGTCAATGCTGTAGCCAGCCCAGCGGAGATGATCGAGTTGGTCAGTGCTGTGGCCAGCCCAACGGAGATGATCGAGGTGGTCAGTGCTGTAGCCAGCCCAGCGGAGATGATCGGGGTGGTCAGTGCTGTAGCCAGCCCAGCGGTGATGATCGGGTTGGTCAATGCTGTAGCCAGCCCAGCGGAGATGATCGAGGTGGTCAGTGCTGTAGCCAGCCCAGTGGAGATGATCGAGTTGGTCAGTGCTGTAGCCAGCCCAGCGGTGATGATCGGGGTGGTCAATGCTGTAGCCAGCCCAGCGGAGATGATCGAGGTGGTCAGTGCTGTAGCCAGCCCAGCGGAGATGATCGAGGTGGTCAGTGCTGTGGCCAGTCCAGCGGAGATGATCGAGGTGGTCAATGCTGTAGCCAGCCCAGCGGAGATGATCGGGGTGGTCAGTGCTGTAGCCAGCCCAGCGGAGATGATCGAGGTGTTCAATGCTGTGGCCAGTCCAGCGGAGATGATTGAGCTGGTCAGTGCTGTAGCCAGCCCAGCGGAGATGATCGAGGTGGTCAGTGCTGTAGCCAGCCCAGTGGAGATGATCGAGTTGGTCAGTGCTGTAGCCAGCCCAGCGGAGATGATCGGGGTGGTCATTGCTCTAGCCAGCCCAGCGGAGATGATCGAGGTGGTCAATGCTGTAGCCAGCCCAGCGGAGATGATCGAGTTGGTCAGTGCTGTAGCCAGCCCAGCGGAGATGATCGAGTTGGTCAGTGCTGTAGCCAGCCCAGCGGAGATGATCGAGGTGGTCAGTGCTGTAGCCAGCCCAGCGTAGATCATTGAGGTGGTCAGTGCTGTGGCCAGCCCAGTCGAGATGATCGAGTTGGTCAGTGCTGTAGCCAGTCCAGCGGAGATGATCGAGGTGGTCAGTGCTGTAGCCAGCCCAGCGGAGATGATCGAGGTGGTCAGTGCTGTGGCCAGCCCAGTCGAGATGATCGGGGTGGTCAGTGCTGGAGCCAGCCCAGCGGAGATGATCGGGGTGGTCAGTGCTGTAGCCAGTCCAGCGGAGATGATCGAGGTGGTCAGTGCTGTAGCCAGCCCAGCGGAGATGATCGAGGTGGTCAGTGCTGTAGCCAGCCCAGTCGAGATGATCGGGGTGGTCAGTGCTGGAGCCAGCCCAGCGGAGATGATCGAGGTGGTCAGTGCTGTAGCCAGCCCAGCGGAGATGATCGGGGTGGTCAATGCTGTAGCCAGCCCAGCGGAGATGATCGGGGTGGTCAGTGTTGTGCCCAGCCCAGCGGAGATGATCGAGGTGGTCAATGCTGTAGCCAGCCCAGCGGAGATGATCGAGGTGGTCAGTGCTGTAGCCAGCCCAGCGGAGATGATCGGGGTGGTCAATGCTGTAGCCAGCCCAGCGGAGAGGATCGAGGTGGTCAGTGCTGTAGCCAGTCCAGCGGAGATGATCGGGGTGGTCAGTGCTGTAGCCAGCCCAGCGGAGATGATCGAGGTGGTCAGTGCTGTCGCCAGCCCAGCGGAGATGATCGAGGTGGTCAATGCTGTCGCCAGTCCAGCGGAGATGATCGAGTTGGTCAGTGCTGTAGCCAGCCAAGCGGAGATGATCGAGTTGGTCAGTGCTGTGGCCAGCCCAACGGAGATGATCGTGGTGGTCAATGCTGTAGCCAGCCCAGCGGAGATGATCGAGTTGGTCAGTGCTGTGGCCAGCCCAACGGAGATGATCGAGGTGGTCAGTGCTGTAGCCAGTCCAGCGGAGATGATCGAGGTGGTCAGTGCTGTAGCCAGCCCAGCGGTGATGATCGGGGTGGTCAATGCTGTAGCCAGCCCAGCGGAGATGATCGAGGTGGTCAGTGCTGTAGCCAGCCCAGCGGAGATGATCGGGGTGGTCAGTGCTGTAGCCAGCCCAGCGGAGATGATCGGCGTGGTCAATGCTGTGGCCAGTCCAGCGAAGATGATCGAGCTGGTCAATGCTGTCGCCAGCCCAGCGGAGATGATCGGGGTGGTCAGTGCTGTAGCCAGCCCAGCGGAGATGATCGAGGTGGTCAGTGCTGTAGCCAGCCCAGCGGAGATGATCGAGGTGGTCAATGCTGTAGCCAGCCCAGCGGAGATGATCGAGGTGGTCAGTGCTGTAGCCAGCCCAGCGGAGATGATCGAGATGGTCAGTGCTGTAGCCAGCCCAGCGGAGATGATCGGGGTGGTCAGTGCTGTAGCCAGTCCAGCGGAGATGATCGGGGTGGTCAGTGCTGTAGCCAGCCCAGCGGAGATGATCGGGGTGGTCAATGCTGTGGCCAGTCCAGCGGAGTTGATCGAGCTGGTCAATGCTGTCGCCAGCCCAGCGGAGATGATCGGGGTGGTCAGTGCTGTCGCCAGCCCAGCGGAGATGATCGAGGTGGTCAATGCTGTGGCCAGTCCAGCGGAGATGATCGAGCTGGTCAATGCTGTCGCCAGCCCAGCGGAGATGATCGAGTTGGTCAGTGCTGTGGCCAGCCCAACGGAGATGATCGTGGTGGTCAATGCTGTAGCCAGCCCAGCGGAGATGATCGAGTTGGTCAGTGCTGTGGCCAGCCCAACGGAGATGATCGAGGTGGTCAGTGCTGTAGCCAGCCCAGCGGAGATGATCGGGGTGGTCAGTGCTGTAGCCAGCCCAGCGGTGATGATCGGGTTGGTCAATGCTGTAGCCAGCCCAGCGGAGATGATCGAGGTGGTCAGTGCTGTAGCCAGCCCAGTGGAGATGATCGAGTTGGTCAGTGCTGTAGCCAGCCCAGCGGTGATGATCGGGGTGGTCAATGCTGTAGCCAGCCCAGCGGAGATGATCGAGGTGGTCAGTGCTGTAGCCAGCCCAGCGGAGATGATCGAGGTGGTCAATGCTGTGGCCAGTCCAGCGGAGATGATCGAGGTGGTCAATGCTGTAGCCAGCCCAGCGGAGATGATCGGGGTGGTCAGTGCTGTAGCCAGCCCAGCGGAGATGATCGAGGTGTTCAATGCTGTGGCCAGTCCAGCGGAGATGATTGAGCTGGTCAGTGCTGTAGCCAGCCCAGCGGAGATGATCGAGGTGGTCAGTGCTGTAGCCAGCCCAGTGGAGATGATCGAGTTGGTCAGTGCTGTAGCCAGCCCAGCGGAGATGATCGGGGTGGTCATTGCTCTAGCCAGCCCAGCGGAGATGATCGAGGTGGTCAATGCTGTAGCCAGCCCAGCGGAGATGATCGAGTTGGTCAGTGCTGTAGCCAGCCCAGCGGAGATGATCGAGTTGGTCAGTGCTGTAGCCAGCCCAGCGGAGATGATCGAGGTGGTCAGTGCTGTAGCCAGCCCAGCGTAGATCATTGAGGTGGTCAGTGCTGTGGCCAGCCCAGTCGAGATGATCGAGTTGGTCAGTGCTGTAGCCAGTCCAGCGGAGATGATCGAGGTGGTCAGTGCTGTAGCCAGCCCAGCGGAGATGATCGAGGTGGTCAGTGCTGTGGCCAGCCCAGTCGAGATGATCGGGGTGGTCAGTGCTGGAGCCAGCCCAGCGGAGATGATCGGGGTGGTCAGTGCTGTAGCCAGTCCAGCGGAGATGATCGAGGTGGTCAGTGCTGTAGCCAGCCCAGCGGAGATGATCGAGGTGGTCAGTGCTGTAGCCAGCCCAGTCGAGATGATCGGGGTGGTCAGTGCTGGAGCCAGCCCAGCGGAGATGATCGAGGTGGTCAGTGCTGTAGCCAGCCCAGCGGAGATGATCGGGGTGGTCAATGCTGTAGCCAGCCCAGCGGAGATGATCGGGGTGGTCAGTGTTGTGCCCAGCCCAGCGGAGATGATCGAGGTGGTCAATGCTGTAGCCAGCCCAGCGGAGATGATCGAGGTGGTCAGTGCTGTAGCCAGCCCAGCGGAGATGATCGGAGTGGTCAATGCTGTAGCCAGCCCAGCGGAGAGGATCGAGGTGGTCAGTGCTGTAGCCAGTCCAGCGGAGATGATCGGGGTGGTCAGTGCTGTAGCCAGCCCAGCGGAGATGATCGAGGTGGTCAGTGCTGTGGCCAGCCCAGCGGAGATGATCGAGGTGGTCAGTGCTGTAGCCAGCCCAGCGGAGATGATCGAGGTGGTCAGTGCTGTAGCCAGTCCAGCGGAGATGATCGAGGTGGTCAGTGCTGTAGCCAGCCCAGCGGAGTTAATCGAGGTGGTCAGTGCTGTAGCCAGCCCAGCGGAGATGATCGAGTTGGTCAATGCTGTAGCCAGCCCAGCGGAGATGATCGGGGTGGTCAATGCTGTAGCCAGCCCAGCGGAGATGATCGAGGTGGTCAATGCTGTAGCCAGCCCAGCGGCGATGATCAAGGTGGTCAGTGCTGTGGCCAGTCCAGCGGAGATGATCGAGGTGGTCAGTGCTGTAGCCAGCCCAGTCGAGATGATCGAGGTGGTCAGTGCTGTGGCCAGTCCAGCGGAGATGATCGAGGTGGTCAGTGCAGTAGCCAGCCCAGCGGAGATGATCGAGGTGGTCAGTGCTGTGGCCAGTCCAGCGGAGATGATCGAGGTGGTCAGTGCTGTGGCCAGTCCAGCGGAGATGATCGAGGTGGTCTGTGCTGTGGCCAGTCCAGCGGAGATGATCGAGGTGGTCAGTGCTGTAGCCAGCCCAGTCGAGATGATCGAGGTGGTCAGTGCTGTGGCCAGTCCAGCGGAGATGATCGAGGTGGTCAATGCTGTGGCCAGCCCAGCGGAGATGATCGAGGTGGTCAGTGCTGTAGCCAGCCCAGCGGAGATGATCGAGGTGGTCAGTGCTGTAGCCAGCCCAGCGGAGATGATCGAGGTGGTCAGTGCTGTGGCCAGCCCAGCGGAGATGATCGAGATGGTCAGTGCTGTAGCCAGCCCAGCGGAGATGATCGAGATGGTCAATGCTGTAGCCAGCCCAGCGGAGATGATCGAGGTGGTCAGTGCTGTAGCCAGCCCAGCGGAGATTATCGGGGTGGTCAGTGCTGCAGCCAGCCCAGCGGAGATGATCGGGGTGGTCAGTGCTGTAGCCAGCCCAGCGGAGATGATCGGGGTGGTCAGTGCTGTAGCCAGCCCAGCGGAGATGATCGAGATGGTCAATGCTGTAGCCAGCCCAGCGGAGATGATCGGGGTGGTCAGTGCTGTAGCCAGCCCAGCGGAGATGATCGGGGTGGTCAGTGCTGTAGCCAGTCCAGCGGAGATGATCGGGGTGGTCAGTGCTGTAGCCAGCCCAGCGGAGATGATCGGGGTGGTCAATGCTGTGGCCAGTCCAGCGGAGATGATCGAGCTGGTCAATGCTGTCGCCAGCCCAGCGGAGATGATCGGGGTGGTCAGTGCTGTCGCCAGCCCAGCGGAGATGATCGAGGTGGTCAATGCTGTGGCCAGTCCAGCGGAGATGATCGAGCTGGTCAATGCTGTCGCCAGCCCAGCGGAGATGATCGAGTTGGTCAGTGCTGTGGCCAGCCCAACGGAGATGATCGTGGTGGTCAATGCTGTAGCCAGCCCAGCGGAGATGTTCGAGTTGGTCAGTGCTGTGGCCAGCCCAACGGAGATGATCGAGGTGGTCAGTGCTGTAGCCAGCCCAGCGGAGATGATCGGGGTGGTCAGTGCTGTAGCCAGCCCAGTGGTGATGATCGGGGTGGTCAATGCTGTAGCCAGCCCAGCGGAGATGATCGAGGTGGTCAGTGCTGTAGCCAGCCCAGTGGAGATGATCGAGTTGGTCAGTGCTGTAGCCAGCCCAGCGGTGATGATCGGGGTGGTCAATGCTGTAGCCAGCCCAGCGGAGATGATCGAGGTGGTCAGTGCTGCAGCCAGCCCAGCGGAGATGATCGAGGTGGTCAGTGCTGTGGCCAGTCCAGCGGAGATGATCGAGGTGGTCAATGCTGTAGCCAGCCCAGCGGAGATGATCGGGGTGGTCAGTGCTGTAGCCAGCCCAGCGGAGATGATCGAGGTGGTCAATGCTGTGGCCAGTCCAGCGGAGATGATCGAGCTGGTCAGTGCTGTAGCCAGCCCAGCGGAGATGATCGAGGTGGTCAGTGCTGTAGCCAGCCCAGTGGAGATGATCGAGTTGGTCAGTGCTGTAGCCAGCCCAGCGGAGATGATCAGGGTGGTCATTGCTCTAGCCAGCCCAGCGGAGATGATCGAGGTGGTCAATGCTGTAGCCAGCCCAGCGGAGATGATCGAGTTGGTCAGTGCTGTAGCCAGCCCAGCGGAGATGATCGAGTTGGTCAGTGCTGTAGCCAGCCCAGCGGAGATGATCGAGGTGGTCAGTGCTGTAGCCAGCCCAGCGTAGATCATTGAGGTGGTCAGTGCTGTGGCCAGCCCAGTCGAGATGATCGAGTTGGTCAGTGCTGTAGCCAGTCCAGCGGAGATGATCGAGGTGGTCAGTGCTGTATCCAGCCCAGCGGAGATGATCGAGGTGGTCAGTGCTGTGGCCAGCCCAGGCGAGATGATCGGGGTGGTCAGTGCTGGAGCCAGCCCAGCGGAGATGATCGGGGTGGTCAGTGCTGTAGCCAGTCCAGCGGAGATGATCGATGTGGTCAGTGCTGTAGCCAGCCCAGCGGAGATGATCGAGGTGGTCAGTGCTGTAGCCAGCCCAGTCGAGATGATCGGGGTGGTCAGTGCTGGAGCCAGCCCAGCGGAGATGATCGAGGTGGTCAGTGCTGTAGCCAGCCCAGCGGAGATGATCGGGGTGGTCAATGCTGTAGCCAGCCCAGCGGAGATGATCGGGGTGGTCAGTGTTGTGCCCAGCCCAGCGGAGATGATCGAGGTGGTCAGTGCTGTAGCCAGCCCAGCGGAGATGATCGGGGTGGTCAGTGCTGTATCCAGCCCAGCGGAGAGGATCGAGGTGGTCAGTGCTGTAGCCAGTCCAGCGGAGATGATCGGGGTGGTCAGTGCTGTAGCCAGCCCAGCGGAGATGATCGAGGTGGTCAGTGCTGTAGCCAGCCCAGCGGAGATGATCGAGGTGGTCAGTGCTGTAGCCAGTCCAGCGGAGATGATCGAGGTGGTCAGTGCTGTAGCCAGCCCAGCGGAGATGATCGAGGTGGTCAGTGCTGTAGCCAGCCCAGCGGAGATGATCGAGTTGGTCAATGCTGTAGCCAGCCCAGCGGAGATGATCGGGGTGGTCAATGCTGTAGCCAGCCCAGCGGAGATGATCGAGGTGGTCAATGCTGTAGCCAGCCCAGCGGCGATGATCAAGGTGGTCAGTGCTGTGGCCAGTCCAGCGGAGATGATCGAGGTGGTCAGTGCTGTAGCCAGCCCAGTCGAGATGATCGAGGTGGTCAGTGCTGTGGCCAGTCCAGCGGAGATGATCGAGGTGGTCAGTGCAGTAGCTAGCCCAGCGGAGATGATCGAGGTGGTCAGTGCTGTGGCCAGTCCAGCGGAGATGATCGAGGTGGTCAGTGCTGTGGCCAGTCCAGCGGAGATGATCGAGGTGGTCAGTGCTGTGGCCAGTCCAGCGGAGATGATCGAGGTGGTCAGTGCTGTAGCCAGCCCAGTCGAGATGATCGAGGTGGTCAGTGCTGTGGCCAGTCCAGCGGAGATGATCGAGGTGGTCAATGCTGTGGCCAGCCCAGCGGAGATGATCGAGGTGGTCAGTGCTGTAGCCAGCCCAGCGGAGATGATCGAGGTGGTCAGTGCTGTAGCCAGCCCAGCGGAGGTGATCGAGGTGGTCAGTGCTGTGGCCAGCCCAGCGGAGATGATCGAGATGGTCAGTGCTGTAGCCAGCCCAGCGGAGATGATCGAGATGGTCAATGCTGTAGCCAGCCCAGCGGAGATGATCGAGGTGGTCAGTGCTGTAGCCAGCCCAGCGGAGATTATCGGGGTGGTCAGTGCTGCAGCCAGCCCAGCGGAGATGATCGGGGTGGTCAGTGCTGTAGCCAGCCCAGCGGAGATGATCGGGGTGGTCAGTGCTGTAGCCAGCCCAGCGGAGATGATCGAGATGGTCAATGCTGTAGCCAGCCCAGCGGAGATGATCGGGGTGGTCAGTGCTGTAGCCAGCCCAGCGGAGATGATCGGGGTGGTCAGTGCTGTAGCCAGACCAGCGGAGATGATCGAGGTGGTCAGTGCTGTAGCCAGCCCAGCGGAGATGATCGAGGTGGTCAATGCTGTGGCCAGCCCAGCGGAGATGATCGAGGTGGTCAGTGCTGTAGCCAGCCCAGCGGAGATGATCGAGGTGGTCAGTGCTGTAGCCAGCCCAGCGGAGATGATCGGGGTGGTCAGTGCTGTAGCCAGCCCAGCGGAGTTGATCGAGGTGGTCACTGCTGTAGCCAGACCAGCGGAGATGATCGAGGTGGTCAGTGCTGTAGCCAGCCCAGCGGAGTTGATCGAGGTGGTCACTGCTGTAGCCAGACCAGCGGAGATGATCGAGGTGGTCAGTGCTGTAGCCAGCCCAGCGGAGATGATCGAGTTGGTCAGTGCTGTAGCCAGCCCAGCGGAGATGATCGAGTTGGTCAGTGCTGTAGCCAGCCCAGCGGAGATGATCGAGGTGGTCAGTGCTGTAGCCAGCCCAGCGGAGATGATCGGGGTGGTCCATGCTGTAGCCAGCCCAGCGGAGATGATCGGGGTGGTCAATGCTGTAGCCAGCCCAGCGGAGATGATCGAGTTGGTCAGTGCTGTAGCCAGCCCAGCGGAGATGATCGAGTTGGTCAGTGCTGTAGCCAGCCCAGCGGAGATGATCGAGGTGGTCAGTGCTGTAGCCAGCCCAGCGGAGATGATCGAGGTGGTCAGTGCTGTGGCCAGCCCAGTCGAGATGATCGGGGTGGTCAGTGCTGTAGCCAGCCCAGCGGAGATGATCGAGGTGGTCAGTGCTGTAGCCAGCCCAGCGGAGATGATCGAGGTGGTCAGTGCTATGGCCAGCCCAGTCGAGATGATCGGGGTGGTCAGTGCTGTAGCCAGCCCAGCGGAGATGATCGAGTTGGTCAGTGCTGTAGCCAGCCCAGCGGAGATGATCGAGGTGGTCAGTGCTGTAGCCAGCCCAGCGGAGATGATCGGGGTGGTCAGTGCTGTAGCCAGCCCAGCGGAGATGATCGAGGTGGTCAATGCTGTAGCCAGCCCAGCGGAGATGATCGAGGTGGTCAGTGCTGTAGCCAGCCCAGCGGAGATGATCGAGGTGGTCAGTGCTGTAGCCAGCCCAGCGGAGATGATCGAGGTGGTCAATGCTGTAGCCAGCCCAGCGGAGATGATCGGGGTGGTCAGTGCTGTGTCCAGCCCAGCGGAGATGATCGAGGTGGTCAATGCTGTGGCCAGCCCAGCGGAGATGATCGAGGTGGTCAATGCTGTCGCCAGTCCAGCGGAGATGATCGAGGTGGTCAGTGCTGTGTCCAGCCCAGCGGAGATGATCGAGGTGGTCAATGCTGTGGCCAGCCCAGCGGAGATGATCGAGGTGGTCAGTGCTGTAGCCAGCCCAGCGGAGATGATCGAGGTGGTCAGTGCTGTAGCCAGTCCAGCGGAGATGATCGAGGTGGTCAGTGCTGTAGCCAGCCCAGCGGAGATGATCGAGGTGGTCAGTGCTGTAGCCAGCCCAGCGGAGATGATCGAGGTGGTCAGTGCTGTAGCCAGTCCAGCGGAGATGATCGAGGTGGTCAGTGCTGTAGCCAGCCCAGCGGAGATGATCGAGGTGGTCAGTGCTGTAGCCAGCCCAGCGGAGATGATCGAGGTGGTCAATGCTGTAGCCAGCCCAGCGGAGATGATCGAGGTGGTCAGTGCTGTAGCCAGCCCAGCGGAGATGATCGAGGTGGTCAGTGCTGTAGCCAGCCCAGCGGAGATGATCGAGGTGGTCAATGCTTTGATGCTGGGGACAATGGCCTGAGTGAGAACATTGACGAGAGGTGTGCCTATCCGACCAATAGATTTGCAGGATCTAGCAGAGGCAGCGCTGGTGGTACTTCTCCAGCGTGTTGCAGTTCCTGCTGTACATAGTCCACGTCTCTGAACCATACAGGAGGGTGGCTGTCACTGTTCTGTGGACCATCAGCTTGGTGCCTCGTCTGAGGTCCTGGTGCTCAAACACTCGCTTCCAGAGGCTGTGCTGACACACTGGAGACAGATTCGAACCTCGTCATCGATGTCTGCCCTTGGTGACAGTCAGCTCCCAAGGCACTCTGACCCCAAGGCACTCTGACCCCAAGGCACTCTGACCCCAAGGCACTCTGGCCCCAAGATACTCTGACCACAAGGCACTCTGACCACAAGGCACTCTGACCACAAGGTACTCTGACCACAAGGCACTCTGACCACCAGGCACTCTGACCACAAGGCACTCTGACCACAAGGCACTATGTCCACAAGAGTCTTTGACCACAAGGCACTCTGACCACAAGGCACTTTGACCACAAGGTACTTTGACCACAAGGCACTCTGACCACAAGGTACTTTGACCACAAGATACTTTGACCACAAGGTACTCTGACCACAAGAGTCTTTGACCACAAGGTACTCTGACCACAAGGCACTCTGACGACAAGGTACTTGGACCACAAGAGTCTTTGACCACAAGGTACTCTGACCACAAGGCACTCTGACCACAAGGCACTCTGACCACAATGTACTCTGACCACAAGGTACTTTGACCACAAGGCACTCTGACCACAAGGTATTTTGACCACAAGAGTCTTTGACCACAAGGTACTCTGGCCACAAGGCAATCTGACCACAAGGCCCTCTGACCACAAGGCACTCTGACCACAAGAGTCTTTGACCACAAGGTACTCTGACCACAAGGCACTCTGACCAGAAATTACTCTGACCAAAAGGCACTGTGACCACAAGGTACTTTGACCACAAGAGACTTTGACTACAAGGCACTCTGACCACAAGGTACTCTGACCAAAAGGCACTTTGACCACAAGGTACTCTGACCACACGGCACTCTGACCACAATCTACTCTGACCACAAGGCACTCTGACCACAAGGTACTCTGACCACAAGGTACTCTGACCACAAGGTACTTTGACCACAAGAGTCTTTGACCACAAGAGTCTTCGACCACAAGGCACTCTGACCACAAGGCACACTGGCCACAAGGTACTCTGACCACAAGGCACTCTGACCACAAGGCACTCTGACCAAAAGGTACTTTGACCACAAGAGTCTTTGACCACAAGAGTCTTTGACCACAAGGCACTCTGACCACAAGGCACTCTGGCCACAAGGCACTGTGACCACAAGTTACTTTGACCACAAGGCACTTTGACCACAAGGTTCTCTGACCACAAGGTACTCTGACCACAAGGCACTCTGGCCACAAGACACTCTGACCGCAAGGTACTCTGACCACAAGGCACTCTGACCACAAGGTACTCTGACCACAAAGCACTCTGACCACAAGGTACTCTGACCACAAGGCACTCTGACCACAAGGCACTCTGACCACAAGGCACTTTGACCACAAGGAACTCTGATCACAAGGCACTCTGACCGCAAGGTACTCTGACCACAAGGCACTTTGACCACAAGGCACTCTGACCACAAGGTACTCTGACCACAAGGCACTCTGACCACAAGGCACTCTGACCACAAGGTACTTTGGACACAAGGTGCTTTGACAACAAGGTACTTTGACCACAAGGCACTTTGGCCACAAGGTTCTTTGACCACAAGGCACTTTGACCACAAGGTACTTTGACCACAAGGCACTTTGACCACAAGGTACTCTGTCCACAAGGCACTCGGACCTCAAGGCACTTTGACCACAAGGCACTCTGACCACAAGGCACTCTGACCACAAGGTACTTTGGCCACAAGGTACTTTGACCACAAGGCACTTTGACCACAAGGCACTTTGACCACAAGACGCTCTGACCACAAGGCACTTTGACCACAAGGTACTCTGACCACAAGGTACTCTGACCCCAAGGTACTCTGACCACAAGGTACTCTGACATCAAGGCACTCTGACATCAGGGCACTCTGACCACAAGGCACTCTGACCACAAGGTACTCTGACCACAAGGTACTTTGGCCACAAGGCACTCTGTCCACAAGGTACTTTGACCACAAGGCACTCTGACCACAAGGCACTCTGACCACAAGGTACTCTGACCCCAAGGCACTCTGACCCCAAGGCACTCTGACCCCAAGGCACTTTGACCACAAGGTACTTTGACCACAAGGCACTCTGACCACATGACACTCTGACCACAAGGCACTCTGACAACATGGCACTCTGACCACAAGGCACTATGTCCACAAGAGTCTTTGACCACAAGGCAATCTGACCACAAGGCACTCTGACCACAAGGTACTCTGACCCCAAGGCACTCTGACCCCAAGGCGCTATGACCACAAGGTACTTTGACCACAAGGCACTCTGACCACAAGGTACCTCGACAAAAAGTACTTTGACCACAAGAGTCTTTGACCACAAGGTACGCTGACCACAAGGCACTCTGACCACAAGGCACTCTGACCACAATGTACTCTGACCACCAGGTACTTTGACCACAAGGCACTCTGACCACAAGGTACTTTGGCCACAAGAGTCTTTGAACACAAGGTACTCTGGCCACAAGGCAATCTGACCACAAGGCACTCTGACCACAAGGCACTCTGACCACAAGAGTCTTTGACCACAAGGTACTCTGACCACAAGGCACTCTGACCACAAGGCACTCTGACCAGAAATTACTCTGACCAAAAGGCACTGTGACCACAAGGTACTTTGACCACAAGAGTCTTTGACCACAAGGTACTCTGACCACAAGGTACTCTGACCACAAGGTACTCTGACCACAAGGTACTCTGACACAAGGTACTTTGACCACAAGAGTCTTTGACCACAAGGCACTCTGACCACAAGGCACTCTGGCCACAAGGTACTCTGACCACAAGGCACTCTGACCACAAGGCACTCTGACCAAAAGGTACTTTAAACACAAGAGTCTTTGACCACAAGGGTCTTTGACCACAAGGCACTCTGACCACAAGGCACTCTGGCCACAAGGTACTCTGACCACAAGGCACTCTGACCACAAGGCACTCTGACCACAAGGCACTTTGACAACAATGCAATCTGACCACAAGGCACTTTGACCACAAGGCACTCTGACCACAAGGTACTCTGAACACAAGGCACTCTGGCCACAAAGCACTCTGACCACAAGGCACTTTGACCACAAGGCACTTTGACCACAAGGCACTCTGACCACATGGCACTTTGACCATAAGGCACTTTGACCACAAGGCACTCTGACCACAAGGCACTTTGACCACAAGGCACTCTGACCACAAGGCACTCTGTCCGCAAGGCACTCTGACCGCAAGGTACTCTGACCACAAGGCACTTTGACCACAAGGCACTCTGACCACAAGGCACTCTGTCCGCAAGGCACTCTGACCACAAGGCACTCTGACCACAAGGCACTTTGACCACAAGGAACTCTGACCACAAGGCACTCTGACCACAAGGCACTCTGACCACAAGGCACTCTGACCACAAGGCACTTTGACCACAAGGAACTCTGATCACAAGGCACTTTGACCACAAGGTACTCTGACCACAAGGTACTCTGACCACAAGGCACTCTGACCACAAGGCACTCTGACCAGAAATTACTCTGACCAAAAGGCACTGTGACCACAAGGTACTTTGACCACAAGAGTCTTTGACCACAAGTTACTCTGACCACAAGGTACTCTGACCACAAGGTACTCTGACCACAAGGTACTCTGACACAAGGTACTTTGACCACAAGAGTCTTTGACCACAAGAGTCTTTGACCACAAGGCACTCTGACCACAAGGCACTCTGGCCACAAGGTACTCTGACCACAAGGCACTCTGACCACAAGGCACTCTGACCAAAAGGTACTTTAAACACAAGAGTCTTTGACCACAAGGATCTTTGACCACAAGGCACTCTGACCACAAGGCACTCTGGCCACAAGGTACTCTGACCACAAGGCACTCTGACCACAAGGCACTCTGACCACAAGGCACTTTGACAACAATGCAATCTGACCACAAGGCACTTTGACCACAAGGCACTCTGACCACAAGGTACTCTGAACACAAGGCACTCTGGCCACAAAGCACTCTGACCACAAGGCACTTTGACCACAAGGCACTTTGACCACAAGGCACTCTGACCACATGGCACTTTGACCACAAGGCACTTTGACCACAAGGCAATCTGACCACAAGGCACTTTGACCACAAGGCACTCTGACCACAAGGCACTCTGTCCGCAAGGCACTCTGACCGCAAGGCACTCTGACCACAAGGCACTTTGACCACAAGGCACTCTGACCACAAGCACTCTGTCCGCAAGGCACTCTGACCACAAGGCACTCTGACCACAAGGCACTTTGACCACAAGGAACTCTGACCACAAGGCACTCTGACCACAAGGCACTCTGACCACAAGGCACTCTGACCGCAAGGTACTCTGACCACAAGGCACTTTGACCACAAGGAACTCTGACCACAAGGCACTTTGACCACAAGGTACTCTGACCACAAGGTACTCTGACCACAAGGCACTCTGACCACAAGGTACTTTGACCACAAGAGTCTTTGACCACAAGAGTCTTCGACCACAAGGCACTCTGACCACAAGGCACACTGGCCACAAGGTACTCTGACCACAAGGCACTCTGACCACAAGGCACTCTGACCAAAAGGTACTTTGACCACAAGAGTCTTTGACCACAAGAGTCTTTGACCACAAGGCACTCTGACCACAAGGCACTCTGGCCACAAGGCACTGTGACCACAAGGCACTTTGACCACAAGGCACTTTGACCACAAGGTTCTCTGACCACAAGGTACTCTGACCACAAGGCACTCTGGCCACAAGACACTCTGACCACAAGGCACTTTGACCACAAGGCACTTTGACCACAAGGCATTCTGACCACAAGGCACTTTGACAACAATGCAATCTGACCACAAGGCACTTTGACCACAAGGCACTCTGACCACAAGGTACTCTGACCACAAGGCACTCTGGCCACAAGACACTCTGACCGCAAGGTACTCTGACCACAAGGCACTCTGACCACAAGGTACTCTGACCACAAAGCACTCTGACCACAAGGCACTCTGACCACAAGGCACTCTGACCACAAGGCACTCTGACCACAAGGCACTTTGACCACAAGGAACTCTGACCACAAGGCACTCTGACCGCAAGGTACTCTGACCACAAGGCACTTTGACCACAAGGTACTCTGACCACAAGGTACTCTGACCACAAGGCACTCTGACCACAAGGCACTCTGACCACAAGGTACTTTGGCCACAAGGTGCTTTGACCACAAGGTACTTTGACCTCAAGGCACTTTGGCCACAAGGCACTTTGGCCACAAGGTTCTTTGACCACAAGGCACTTTGACCACAAGGTACTTTGACCACAAGGCACTTTGACCACAAGGTACTCTGTCCACAAGGCACTCGGACCTCAAGGCACTTTGACCACAAGGCACTCTGACCACAAGGCACTCTGACCACAAGGTACTTTGGCCACAAGGTACTTTGACCACAAGGCACTTTGACCACAAGGCACTTTGACCACAAGACGCTCTGACCACAAGGCACTTTGACCACAAGGTACTCTGACCACAAGGTACTCTGACATCAAGGCACTCTGACATCAGGGCACTCTGACCACAAGGCACTCTGACCACAAGGTACTCTGACCACAAGGTACTTTGGCCACAAGGCACTCTGTCCACAAGGTACTTTGACCACAAGGCACTCTGACCACAAGGCACTCTGACCACAAGGTACTCTGACCCCAAGGCACTCTGACCCCAAGGCACTCTGACCCCAAGGCACTTTGACCACAAGGTACTTTGACCACAAGGCACTCTGACCACATGACACTCTGACCACAAGGCACTCTGACAACATGGCACTCTGACCACAAGGTACTCTGACCCCAAGGCACTCTGACCCCAAGGCGCTATGACCACAAGGTACTTTGACCACAAGGCACTCTGAACACAAGGTACTTTGGCCACAAGGTACTTTGACCACAAGAGTCTTTGACCACAAGGTACGCTGACCACAAGGCACTCTGACCACAAGGCACTCTGACCACAATGTACTCTGACCACAAGGTACTTTGACCACAAGGCACTCTGACCACAAGGTACTTTGACCACAAGAGTCTTTGAACACAAGGTACTCTGGCCACAAGGCAATCTGACCACAAGGCACTCTGACCACAAGAGTCTTTGACCACAAGGTACTCTGACCACAAGGCACTCTGACCACAAGGCACTCTGACCAGAAATTACTCTGACCAAAAGGCACTGTGACCACAAGGTACTTTGACCACAAGAGTCTTTGACCACAAGGTACTCTGACCACAAGGTACTCTGACCACAAGGTACTCTGACCACAAGGTACTCTGACACAAGGTGCTTTGACCACAAGAGTCTTTGACCACAAGAGTCTTTGACCACAAGGCACTTTGACCACAAGGCACTCTGACCACAAGGTACATAGACATAGAATTTACAGTACAGAAGGAGGCCATTCGGCCCATCGAGTCTGCACCGGCTCTTGGAAAGAGCACCCTACCCAAGGTCAACACCGCCACCCTATCCCCATAACCCAGTAACCCCACCCAACACTAAGGGCAATTTTGGACACTAAGGGCAATTTATCATGGCCAATCCACCTAACCCGCACATCTTTGGACTGTGGGAGGAAACCGGAGCACCCGGAGGAAACCCACGCACACACGGGGAGGATGTGCAGACTCCGCACAGACAGTGACCCAAGCTGGAATCGAACCTGGGACCCTGGAGCTGTGAAGCAATTGTGCTATCCACAAGGCTACCGTGCTGCTACTCTGAACACAAGGCACTCTGGCCACAAAGCACTCTGACCACAAGCACTTTGACCACAAGGCACTTTGACCACAAGGCACTCTGACCACATGGCACTTTGACCACAAGGCACTTTGACCACAAGGCACTCTGACCACAAGGCACTTTGACCACAAGGCACTCTGACCACAAGGCACTCTGTCCGCAAGGCACTCTGACCGCAAGGTACTCTGACCACAAGGCACTTTGACCACAAGGCACTCTGACCACAAGGCACTCTGTCCGCAAGGCACTCTGACCACAAGGCACTCTGACCACAAGGCACTTTGACCACAAGGAACTCTGACCACAAGGCACTCTGACCACAAGGCACTTTGACCACAAGGAACTCTGACCACAAGGCACTCTGACCACAAGGCACTCTGACCACAAGGCACTCTGACCGCAAGGTACTCTGACCACAAGGCACTTTGACCACAAGGAACTCTGACCACAAGGCACTTTGACCACAAGGCACTCGGACCTCAAGGCACTTTGACCACAAGGCACTCTGACCACAAGGCACTCTGACCACAAGGTACTTTGACCACAAGGCACTTTGACCACAAGGCACTTTGAGCACAAGACACTCTGACCACAAGGCACTTTGACCACAAGGCACTCTGACCACATGGCACTCTGACCACAAGGCACTTTGACCACAAGGCACTCTGACCACAAGGCACTCTGACCACAAGGCACTATGTCCACAAGAGTCTTTGACCACAAGGCACTCTGACCACAAGGCACTTTGACCACAAGGTACTTTGACCACAAGGCACTCTGACCACAAGGTACTTTGACCACAAGATACTTTGACCACAAGGTACTCTGACCACAAGAGTCTTTGACCACAATATACTCTGACCACAAGGCACTCTGACCACAAGGTACTTTGACCACAAGAGTCTTTGACCACAAGGTTCTCTGACCACAAGCCACTCTGACCACAAGGCACTCTGACCACAATGTACTCTGACCACAAGGTACTTTGACCACAAGGCACTCTGACCACAAGGTACTGTGACCACAAGAGTCTTTGACCACAAGGTACTCTGGCCACAAGGCAATCTGACCACAAGGCACTCTGACCACAAGGCACTCTGACCACAAGAGTATTTGACCACAAGATACTCTGACCACAAGGCACTCTGACCAGAAATTACTCTGACCAAAAGGCACTGTGACCACAAGGTACTTTGACCACAAGAGTCTTTGACCACAAGGCACTCTGACCACAAGGTACTCTGACCAAAAGGCACTTTGACCACAAGGTACTCTGACCACAAGGCACTATGACCACAATGTACTCTGACCACAAGGCACTCTGACCACAAGGTACTCTGACCACAAGGTACTCTAATCACTAGGTACTTTGACCACAAGAGTCTTTGACCACAAGAGTCTTTGACCACAAGGCACTCTGACCACAAGGCACTCTGGCCACAAGGTACTCTGACCACAAGGCACTCTGACCACAAGGCACTCTGACCAAAAGGTACTTTGACCACAAGAGTCTTTGACCACAAGAGTCTTTGACCACAAGGCACTCTGACCACAAGGCACTCTGGCCACAAGGCACTTTGACAACAATGCAATCTGACCACAAGGCACTTTGACAACAATGCAATCTGACCACAAGGCACTTTGACCACAAGGCACTCTGACCACAAGGTACTCTGACCACAAGGCACTCTGGCCACAAGACACACTGACCACAAGGCAATTTGACCACAAGGCATTCTGACCACAAGGCACTTTGACCACAAGGCACTCTGACCACAAGGCATTTTGACCACAAGGCACTTTGACCACAAGGAACACTGACCACAAGGCACTCTGACCACAAGGCACTCTGACCACAAGACACTTTGACCACAAGGCACTTTGACCACAAAGCACTCTGACCGCAAGGTACTCTGACCACAAAGCACTCTGACCACAAGGAACTCTGACCACAAAGCACTCTGACCACAAGGTATTCTGACCACAAGGCACTCTGGCCACAAGACACTCTGACCACAAGGCACTTTGACCACAAGACACTTTGACCACAAGGCATTCTGACCACAAGGCACTTTGACCACAAGGCACTCTGACCACAAGGCACTTTGACCACAAGGCACTTTGACCACAAGGAACACTGACCACAAGGCACTCTGACCACAAGGCACTCTGACCACAAGGCACTTTGACCACAAGGCACTTTGACCACAAAGCACTCTGACCGCAAGGTACTCTGACCACAAAGCACTCTGACCACAAGGCACTCTGACCACAAGGCACTCTGACCACAAGGCACTCTGACCACAAGGCACTTTGACCACAAGGAACTCTGACCACAAGGCACTCTGACCGCAAGGTACTCTGACCACAAGGCACTTTGACCACAAGGTACTCTGACCACAAGGTACTCTGACCACAAGGCATAGAACATAGAACATAGAACAATACAGCGCAGTACAGGCCCTTCGGCCCACGATGTTGCACCGAAACAAAAGCCATCTAACCTACACTATGCCATTATCATCCATATGTTTATCCAATAAACTTTTAAATGCCCTCAATGTTGGCGAGTTCACTACTGTAGCAGGTAGGGCATTCCACGGCCTCACTACTCTTTGCGTAAAGAACCTACCTCTGACCTCTGTCCTATATCTATTACCCCTCAGTTTAAAGTTATGTCCCCTCGTGCCAGCCATATCCATCCGCGGGAGAAGGCTCTCACTGTCCACCCTATCCAACCCCCTGATCATTTTGTATGCCTCTATTAAGTCTCCTCTTAACCTTCTTCTCTCCAACGAAAACAACCTCAAGTCCGTCAGCCTTTCCTCATAAGATTTTCCCTCCATACCAGGCAACATCCTGGTAAATCTCCTCTGCACCCGCTCCAAAGCCTCCACGTCCTTCCTATAATGCGGTGACCAGAACTGTACGCAATACTCCAAATGCGGCCGGACCAGAGTTCTGTACAGCTGCAACATGACCTCCCGACTCCGGAACTCAATCCCTCTACCAATAAAGGCCATCACTCCATAGGCCTTCTTCACAACCCTATCAACCTGGGTGGCAACTTTCAGGGATCTATGTACATGGACACCTAGATCCCTCTGCTCAGCCACACTTTCAAGAACTTTACCATTAGCCAAATATTCCGCATTCCTGTTATTCCTTCCAAAGTGAATCACCTCACACTTCTCTACATTAAACTCCATTTGCCACCTCTCAGCCCAGCTCTGCAGCTTATCTATATCCCTCTGTAACCTGCTACATCCTTCCACACTATCGACAACACCACCGACTTTAGTATCGTCTGCAAATTTACTCACCCACCCTTCTGCGCCTTCCTCTAGGTCATTGATAAAAATGACAAACAGCAACGGCCCCAGAACAGATCCTTGTGGTACTCCACTTGTGACTGTACTCCATTCTGAACATTTCCCATCAACCACCACCCTCTGTCTTCTTTCAGCTAGCCAATTTCTGATCCACATCTCTAAATCACCCTCAATCCCCAGCCTCCGTATTTTCTGCAATAGCCTACCGTGGGGAACCTTATCAAACGCTTTGCTGAAATCCATATACACCACATCAACTGCTCTACCCTCGTCTGCCTGTTCAGTCACCTTCTCAAAGAACTCAATAAGGTTTGTGAGGCATGACCTACCCTTCACAAAGCCATGCTGACTATCCCTGATCATATCATTCCTATCTAGATGATTATAAATCTTGTCCCTTATAATCCCCTCCAAGACTTTACCCACTACAGACGTGAGGCTCACCGGTCTATAGTTGCCGGGGTTGTCTCTGCTCCCCTTTTTGAACAAAGGGACCACATTTGCTGTCCTCCAGTCCTCTGGCACTATTCCTGGAGCCAATGATGACATAAAAATCAAAGCCAAAGGTCCAGCAATCTCTTCCCTGGCCTCCCATAGAATCCTAGGATAAATCCCATCAGGTCCCGGGGACTTATCTATTTTCAGCCTGTCCAGAATTGCCAACACCTCTTCCCTCCGTACCTCAATGCCATCTATTCTATTAGCCTGGGGCTCAGCATTCTCCTCCACAACATTATCTTTTTCCTGAGTGAATACTGACGAAAAATATTCATTTAGTATCTCGCCTATCTCTTCAGACTCCACACACAATTTCCCATCCCTGTCCTTGACTGGCCCTACTCTTTCCCTAGTCATTCGCTTATTCCTGACATACCTATAGAAAGCTTTTGGGTTTTCCTTGATCCTTCCTGCCAAATACTTCTCATGTCCCCTCCTTGCTCGTCTTAGCTCTCTCTTTAGATCCTTCCTCGCTACCTTGTAACTATCCATCGCCCCAACCGAAACTTCACACTTCATCTTCACATAGGCCTCCTTCTTCCTCTTAACAAGAGATTCCACTTCCCTGGTAAACCACGGTTCCCTCGCTCGACGCCTTCCTCCCTGTCTGACAGGTACATACTTATCAAGAACACGCAGTAGCTGATCCTTGAACAAGCCCCACTTATCCAGTGTGCCCAACACTTGCAGCCTACTTCTCCACCTTATTCCCCCCAAGTCACGTCTAATGGCATCATAATTGCCCTTCTCCCAGCTATAACTCTTGCCCTGCGGTGTATACTTATCCCTTTCCATCCCTTTCAAGGCACTCTGACCACAAGGCACTCTGACCACAAGGTACTCTGACCACAAGGCACTTTGACCACAAGGTACTCTGACCACAAGGTACTCTGACCACAAGTCACTCTGACCACAAGGCACTCTGACCACAAGGCACTCTGACCACAAGGTACTTTGGCCACAAGGTGCTTTGACCACAAGGTACTTTGACCACAAGGCACTTTGGCAACAAGGTTCTTTGACCACAAGGCAATTTGACCACAAGGTACTTTGACCACAAGGCACTTTGACCACAAGGTACTCTGTCCACAAGGCACTCGGACCTCAAGGCACTTTGACCACAAGGCACTCTGACCACAAGGCACTCTGACCACAAGGTACTCTGACCACAAGGCACTTTGACCACAAGGTACTCTGACCACAAGGTACTCTGACCACAAGTCACTCTGACCACAAGGCACTCTGACCACAAGGCACTCTGACCACAAGGTACTTTGGCCACAAGGTGCTTTGACCACAAGGTACTTTGACCACAAGGCACTTTGGCAACAAGGTTCTTTGACCACAAGGCAATTTGACCACAAGGTACTTTGACCACAAGGCACTTTGACCACAAGGTACTCTGTCCACAAGGCACTCTGACCACAAGGCACTCTGACCACAAGGTACTTTGGCCACAAGGTGCTTTGACCACAAGGTACTTTGACCACAAGGCACTTTGGCAACAAGGTTCTTTGACCACAAGGCAATTTGACCACAAGGTACTTTGACCACAAGGCACTTTGACCACAAGGTACTCTGTCCACAAGGCACTCGGACCTCAAGGCACTTTGACCACAAGGCACTCTGACCACAAGGCACTCTGACCACAAGGCACTTTGACCACAAGGCACTCTGACCACAAGGCACTCTGTCCGCAAGGCACTCTGACCACAAGGCACTCTGACCACAAGGCACTTTGACCACAAGGAACTCTGACCACAAGGCACTCTGACCACAAGGCACTTTGACCACAAGGAACTCTGACCACAAGGCACTCTGACCACAAGGCACTCTGACCACAAGGCACTCTGACCGCAAGGTACTCTGACCACAAGGCACTTTGACCACAAGGAACTCTGACCACAAGGCACTTTGACCACAAGGCACTCGGACCTCAAGGCACTTTGACCACAAGGCACTCTGACCACAAGGCACTCTGACCACAAGGTACTTTGACCACAAGGCACTTTGACCACAAGGCACTTTGAGCACAAGACACTCTGACCACAAGGCACTTTGACCACAAGGCACTCTGACCACATGGCACTCTGACCACAAGGCACTTTGACCACAAGGCACTCTGACCACAAGGCACTCTGACCACAAGGCACTATGTCCACAAGAGTCTTTGACCACAAGGCACTCTGACCACAAGGCACTTTGACCACAAGGTACTTTGACCACAAGGCACTCTGACCACAAGGTACTTTGACCACAAGATACTTTGACCACAAGGTACTCTGACCACAAGAGTCTTTGACCACAATATACTCTGACCACAAGGCACTCTGACCACAAGGTACTTTGACCACAAGAGTCTTTGACCACAAGGTTCTCTGACCACAAGCCACTCTGACCACAAGGCACTCTGACCACAATGTACTCTGACCACAAGGTACTTTGACCACAAGGCACTCTGACCACAAGGTACTTTGACCACAAGAGTCTTTGACCACAAGGTACTCTGGCCACAAGGCAATCTGACCACAAGGCACTCTGACCACAAGGCACTCTGACCACAAGAGTATTTGACCACAAGATACTCTGACCACAAGGCACTCTGACCAGAAATTACTCTGACCAAAAGGCACTGTGACCACAAGGTACTTTGACCACAAGAGTCTTTGACCACAAGGCACTCTGACCACAAGGTACTCTGACCAAAAGGCACTTTGACCACAAGGTACTCTGACCACAAGGCACTATGACCACAATGTACTCTGACCACAAGGCACTCTGACCACAAGGTACTCTGACCACAAGGTACTCTAATCACTAGGTACTTTGACCACAAGAGTCTTTGACCACAAGAGTCTTTGACCACAAGGCACTCTGACCACAAGGCACTCTGGCCACAAGGTACTCTGACCACAAGGCACTCTGACCACAAGGCACTCTGACCAAAAGGTACTTTGACCACAAGAGTCTTTGACCACAAGAGTCTTTGACCACAAGGCACTCTGACCACAAGGCACTCTGGCCACAAGGCACTTTGACAACAATGCAATCTGACCACAAGGCACTTTGACAACAATGCAATCTGACCACAAGGCACTTTGACCACAAGGCACTCTGACCACAAGGTACTCTGACCACAAGGCACTCTGGCCACAAGACACACTGACCACAAGGCAATTTGACCACAAGGCATTCTGACCACAAGGCACTTTGACCACAAGGCACTCTGACCACAAGGCATTTTGACCACAAGGCACTTTGACCACAAGGAACACTGACCACAAGGCACTCTGACCACAAGGCACTCTGACCACAAGACACTTTGACCACAAGGCACTTTGACCACAAAGCACTCTGACCGCAAGGTACTCTGACCACAAAGCACTCTGACCACAAGGAACTCTGACCACAAAGCACTCTGACCACAAGGTATTCTGACTACAAGGCACTCTGGCCACAAGACACTCTGACCACAAGGCACTTTGACCACAAGACACTTTGACCACAAGGCATTCTGACCACAAGGCACTTTGACCACAAGGCACTCTGACCACAAGGCACTTTGACCACAAGGCACTTTGACCACAAGGAACACTGACCACAAGGCACTCTGACCACAAGGCACTCTGACCACAAGGCACTTTGACCACAAGGAACTCTGACCACAAGGCACTCTGACCGCAAGGTACTCTGACCACAAGGCACTTTGACCACAAGGTACTCTGACCACAAGGTACTCTGACCACAAGGCACTTTGACCACAAGGAACTCTGACCACAAGGCACTCTGACCGCAAGGTACTCTGACCACAAGGCACTTTGACCACAAGGTACTCTGACCACAAGGTACTCTGACCACAAGGCATAGAACATAGAACATAGAACAATACAGCGCAGTACAGGCCCTTCGGCCCACGATGTTGCACCGAAACAAAAGCCATCTAACCTACACTATGCCATTATCATCCATATGTTTATCCAATAAACTTTTAAATGCCCTCAATGTTGGCGAGTTCACTACTGTAGCAGGTAGGGCATTCCACGGCCTCACTACTCTTTGCGTAAAGAACCTACCTCTGACCTCTGTCCTATATCTATTACCCCTCAGTTTAAAGTTATGTCCCCTCGTGCCAGCCATATCCATCCGCGGGAGAAGGCTCTCACTGTCCACCCTATCCAACCCCCTGATCATTTTGTATGCCTCTATTAAGTCTCCTCTTAACCTTCTTCTCTCCAACGAAAACAACCTCAAGTCCGTCAGCCTTTCCTCATAAGATTTTCCCTCCATACCAGGCAACATCCTGGTAAATCTCCTCTGCACCCGCTCCAAAGCCTCCACGTCCTTCCTATAATGCGGTGACCAGAACTGTACGCAATACTCCATATGCGGCCGGACCAGAGTTCTGTACAGCTGCAACATGACCTCCCGACTCCGGAACTCAATCCCTCTACCAATAAAGGCCATCACTCCATAGGCCTTCTTCACAACCCTATCAACCTGGGTGGCAACTTTCAGGGATCTATGCACATGGACACCTAGATCCCTCTGCTCAGCCACACTTTCAAGAACTTTACCATTAGCCAAATATTCCGCATTCCTGTTATTCCTTCCAAAGTGAATCACCTCACACTTCTCTACATTAAACTCCATTTGCCACCTCTCAGCCCAGCTCTGCAGCTTATCTATATCCCTCTGTAACCTGCTACATCCTTCCACACTATCGACAACACCACCGACTTTAGTATCGTCTGCAAATTTACTCACCCACCCTTCTGCGCCTTCCTCTAGGTCATTGATAAAAATGACAAACAGCAACGGCCCCAGAACAGATCCTTGTGGTACTCCACTTGTGACTGTACTCCATTCTGAACATTTCCCATCAACCACCACCCTCTGTCTTCTTTCAGCTAGCCAATTTCTGATCCACATCTCTAAATCACCCTCAATCCCCAGCCTCCGTATTTTCTGCAATAGCCTACCGTGGGGAACCTTATCAAACGCTTTGCTGAAATCCATATACACCACATCAACTGCTCTACCCTCGTCTGCCTGTTCAGTCACCTTCTCAAAGAACTCAATAAGGTTTGTGAGGCATGACCTACCCTTCACAAAGCCATGCTGACTATCCCTGATCATATCATTCCTATCTAGATGATTATAAATCTTGTCCCTTATAATCCCCTCCAAGACTTTACCCACTACAGACGTGAGGCTCACCGGTCTATAGTTGCCGGGGTTGTCTCTGCTCCCCTTTTTGAACAAAGGGACCACATTTGCTGTCCTCCAGTCCTCTGGCACTATTCCTGGAGCCAATGATGACATAAAAATCAAAGCCAAAGGTCCAGCAATCTCTTCCCTGGCCTCCCATAGAATCCTAGGATAAATCCCATCAGGTCCCGGGGACTTATCTATTTTCAGCCTGTCCAGAATTGCCAACACCTCTTCCCTCCGTACCTCAATGCCATCTATTCTATTAGCCTGGGGCTCAGCATTCTCCTCCACAACATTATCTTTTTCCTGAGTGAATACTGACGAAAAATATTCATTTAGTATCTCGCCTATCTCTTCAGACTCCACACACAATTTCCCATCCCTGTCCTTGACTGGCCCTACTCTTTCCCTAGTCATTCGCTTATTCCTGACATACCTATAGAAAGCTTTTGGGTTTTCCTTGATCCTTCCTGCCAAATACTTCTCATGTCCCCTCCTTGCTCGTCTTAGCTCTCTCTTTAGATCCTTCCTCGCTACCTTGTAACTATCCATCGCCCCAACCGAAACTTCACACTTCATCTTCACATAGGCCTCCTTCTTCCTCTTAACAAGAGATTCCACTTCCCTGGTAAACCACGGTTCCCTCGCTCGACGCCTTCCTCCTTGTCTGACAGGTACATACTTATCAAGAACACGCAGTAGCTGATCCTTGAACAAGCCCCACTTATCCAGTGTGCCCAACACTTGCAGCCTACTTCTCCACCTTATTCCCCCCAAGTCACGTCTAATGGCATCATAATTGCCCTTCTCCCAGCTATAACTCTTGCCCTGCGGTGTATACTTATCCCTTTCCATCCCTTTCAAGGCACTCTGACCACAAGGCACTCTGACCACAAGGTACTCTGACCACAAGGCACTTTGACCACAAGGTACTCTGACCACAAGGCACTCTGACCACAAGGTACTTTGGCCACAAGGTGCTTTGACCACAAGGTACTTTGACCACAAGGCACTTTGGCAACAAGGTTCTTTGACCACAAGGCAATTTGACCACAAGGTACTTTGACCACAAGGCACTTTGACCACAAGGTACTCTGTCCACAAGGCACTCGGACCTCAAGGCACTTTGACCACAAGGCACTCTGACCACAAGGCACTCTGACCACAAGGTACTCTGACCACAAGGCACTTTGACCACAAGGTACTCTGACCACAAGGTACTCTGACCACAAGTCACTCTGACCACAAGGCACTCTGACCACAAGGCACTCTGACCACAAGGTACTTTGGCCACAAGGTGCTTTGACCACAAGGTACTTTGACCACAAGGCACTTTGGCAACAAGGTTCTTTGACCACAAGGCAATTTGACCACAAGGTACTTTGACCACAAGGCACTTTGACCACAAGGTACTCTGTCCACAAGGCACTCTGACCACAAGGCACTCTGACCACAAGGTACTTTGGCCACAAGGTGCTTTGACCACAAGGTACTTTGACCACAAGGCACTTTGGCAACAAGGTTCTTTGACCACAAGGCAATTTGACCACAAGGTACTTTGACCACAAGGCACTTTGACCACAAGGTACTCTGTCCACAAGGCACTCGGACCTCAAGGCACTTTGACCACAAGGCACTCTGACCACAAGGCACTCTGACCACAAGGTACTTTGGCCACAAGGTACTTTGACCACAAGGCACTTTGACCACAAGGCACTTTGACCACAAGACACTCTGACCACAAGGCACTTTGACCACAAGGCACTCTGGCCACAAGGCACTCTGACCACAAGGCACTCTGACCACAAGGCACTCTGACCACAAGGCACTTTGACCACAAGGAACTCTGACCACAAGGCACTCTGACCGCAAGGTACTCTGACCACAAGACACTTTGACCACAAGGTACTCTGACCACAAGGTACTCTGACCACAAGGCATAGAACATAGAACATAGAACAATACAGCGCAGTACAGGCCCTTCGGCCCACGATGTTGCACCGAAACAAAAGCCATCTAACCTACACTATGCCATTATCATCCATATGTTTATCCAATAAACTTTTAAATGCCCTCAATGTTGGCGAGTTCACTACTGTAGCAGGTAGGGCATTCCACGGCCTCACTACTCTTTGCGTAAAGAACCTACCTCTGACCTCTGTCCTATATCTATTACCCCTCAGTTTAAAGTTATGTCCCCTCGTGCCAGCCATATCCATCCGCGGGAGAAGGCTCTCACTGTCCACCCTATCCAACCCCCTGATCATTTTGTATGCCTCTATTAAGTCTCCTCTTAACCTTCTTCTCTCCAACGAAAACAACCTCAAGTCCGTCAGCCTTTCCTCATAAGATTTTCCCTCCATACCAGGCAACATCCTGGTAAATCTCCTCTGCACCCGCTCCAAAGCCTCCACGTCCTTCCTATAATGCGGTGACCAGAACTGTACGCAATACTCCAAATGCGGCCGGACCAGAGTTCTGTACAGCTGCAACATGACCTCCCGACTCCGGAACTCAATCCCTCTACCAATAAAGGCCATCACTCCATAGGCCTTCTTCACAACCCTATCAACCTGGGTGGCAACTTTCAGGGATCTATGTACATGGACACCTAGATCCCTCTGCTCAGCCACACTTTCAAGAACTTTACCATTAGCCAAATATTCCGCATTCCTGTTATTCCTTCCAAAGTGAATCACCTCACACTTCTCTACATTAAACTCCATTTGCCACCTCTCAGCCCAGCTCTGCAGCTTATCTATATCCCTCTGTAACCTGCTACATCCTTCCACACTATCGACAACACCACCGACTTTAGTATCATCTGCAAATTTACTCACCCACCCTTCTGTGCCTTCCTCTAGGTCATTGATAAAAATGACAAACAGCAACGGCCCCAGAACAGATCCTTGTGGTACTCCACTTGTGACTGTACTCCATTCTGAACATTTCCCATCAACCACCACCCTCTGTCTTCTTTCAGCTAGCCAATTTCTGATCCACATCTCTAAATCACCCTCAATCCCCAGCCTCCGTATTTTCTGCAATAGCCTACCGTGGGGAACCTTATCAAACGCTTTGCTGAAATCCATATACACCACATCAACTGCTCTACCCTCGTCTGCCTGTTCAGTCACCTTCTCAAAGAACTCAATAAGGTTTGTGAGGCATGACCTACCCTTCACAAAGCCATGCTGACTATCCCTGATCATATCATTCCTATCTAGATGATTATAAATCTTGTCCCTTATAATCCCCTCCAAGACTTTACCCACTACAGACGTGAGGCTCACCGGTCTATAGTTGCCGGGGTTGTCTCTGCTCCCCTTTTTGAACAAAGGGACCACATTTGCTGTCCTCCAGTCCTCTGGCACTATTCCTGTAGCCAATGATGACATAAAAATCAAAGCCAAAGGTCCAGCAATCTCTTCCCTGGCCTCCCATAGAATCCTAGGATAAATCCCATCAGGTCCCGGGGACTTATCTATTTTCAGCCTGTCCAGAATTGCCAACACCTCTTCCCTATGTACCTCAATGCCATCTATTCTATTAGCCTGGGGCTCAGCATTCTCCTCCACAACATTATCTTTTTCCTGAGTGAATACTGACGAAAAATATTCATTTAGTATCTCGCCTATCTCTTCAGACTCCACACACAATTTCCCATCCCTGTCCTTGACTGGCCCTACTCTTTCCCTAGTCATTCGCTTATTCCTGACATACCTATAGAAAGCTTTTGGGTTTTCCTTGATCCTTCCTGCCAAATACTTCTCATGTCCCCTCCTTGCTCGTCTTAGCTCTCTCTTTAGATCCTTCCTCGCTACCTTGTAACTATCCATCGCCCCAACCGAAACTTCACACTTCATCTTCACATAGGCCTCCTTCTTCCTCTTAACAAGAGATTCCACTTCCCTGGTAAACCACGGTTCCCTCGCTCGACGCCTTCCTCCCTGTCTGACAGGTACATACTTATCAAGAACACGCAGTAGCTGATCCTTGAACAAGCCCCACTTATCCAGTGTGCCTAACACTTGCAGCCTACTTCTCCACCTTATTACCCCCAAGTCACGTCTAATGGCATCATAATTGCCCTTCCCCCAGCTATAACTCTTGCCCTGCGGTGTATACTTATCCCTTTCCATCCCTTTCAAGGCACTCTGACCACAAGGCACTCTGACCACAAGGTACTCTGACCACAAGGCACTTTGACCACAAGGTACTCTGACCACAAGGTACTCTGACCACAAGTCACTCTGACCACAAGGCACTCTGACCACAAGGCACTCTGACCACAAGGTACTTTGGCCACAAGGTGCTTTGACCACAAGGTACTTTGACCACAAGGCACTTTGGCAACAAGGTTCTTTGACCACAAGGCAATTTGACCACAAGGTACTTTGACCACAAGGCACTTTGACCACAAGGTACTCTGTCCACAAGGCACTCGGACCTCAAGGCACTTTGACCACAAGGCACTCTGACCACAAGGCACTCTGACCACAAGGTACTTTGGCCACAAGGTATTTTGACCACAAGGCACTTTGACCACAAGGCACTTTGACCACAAGGCACTCTGGCCACAAGGTACTCTGACCACAAGGCACTCTGACCAAAAGGTACTTTGACCACAAGAGTCTTTGACCACAAGAGTCTTTGACCACAAGGCACTCTGACCACAAGGCACTCTGGCCACAAGGCACTTTGACAACAATGCAATCTGACCACAAGGCACTTTGACAACAATGCAATCTGACCACAAGGCATTTTGACCACAAGGCACTCTGACCACAAGGTACTCTGACCACAAGGCACTCTGGCCACAAGACACTCTGACCACAAGGCACTTTGACCACAAGGCACTTTGACCACAAGGCATTCTGACCACAAGGCACTTTGACCACAAGGCACTCTGACCACAAGGCACTTTGACCACAAGGCACTTTGACCACAAGGAACACTGACCACAAGGCACTCTGACCACAAGGCACTTTGACCACAAAGCACTCTGACCGCAAGGTACTCTGACCACAAAGCACTCTGACCACAAGGAACTCTGACCACAAAGCACTCTGACCACAAGGTACTCTGACCACAAGGCACTCTGGCCACAAGACACTCTGACCACAAGGCACTTTGACCACAAGGCACTTTGACCACAAGGCATTCTGACCACAAGGCACTTTGACCACAAGGCACTCTGACCACAAGGCACTTTGACCACAAGGCACTTTGACCACAAGGCACTTTGACCACAAGGCATTCTGACCACAAGGCACTTTGACCACAAGGCACTCTGACCACAAGGCACTTTGACAACAATGCAATCTGACCACAAGGCACTTTGACAACAATGCAATCTGACCACAAGGCACTTTGACCACAAGGCACTCTGACCACAAGGTACTCTGACCACAAGGCACTCTGGCCACAAGACACTCTGACCACAAGGCACTTTGACCACAAGGCATTCTGACCACAAGGCACTTTGACCACAAGGCACTTTGGCCACAAGGCACTTTGACCACAAGGCACTTTGACCACAAGGAACACTGACCACAAGGCACTCTGACCACAAGGCACTCTGACCACAAGGCACTTTGACCACAAGGCACTTTGACCACAAAGCACTCTGACCGCAAGGTACTCTGACCACAAAGCACTCTGACCACAAGGAACTCTGACCACAAAGCACTCTGACCACAAGGTACTCTGACCACAAGGCACTCTGGCCACAAGACACTCTGACCACAAGGCACTTTGACCACAAGGCACTTTGACCACAAGGCATTCTGACCACAAGGCACTTTGACCACAAGGCACTCTGACCACAAGGCACTTTGACCACAAGGCACTTTGACCACAAGGAACACTGACCACAATGCACTCTGACCACAAGGCACTTTGACAACAAGGAACTCTGACCACAAGGCACTCTGACCGCAAGGCACTTTGACCACAAAGCACTCTGACCGCAAGGCACTCTGACCGCAAGGAACTCTGACCGCAAGGCACTCTGACCACAAGGCACTCTGACCACAAGGCACTCTGAGCACAAGGCACTCTGACCGCAAGGTACTCTGACCACAAAGCACTCTGACCACAAGGCACTCTGACCACAAGGCACTCTGACCACAAGGCACTCTGACCACAAGGCACTTTGACCACAAGGAACTCTGACCACAAGGCACTCTGACCGCAAGGTACTCTGACCACAAGGCACTTTGACCACAAGGTACTCTGACCACAAGGTACTCTGACCACAAGGCACTCTGACCACAAGGCACTCTGACCACAAGGGACTCTGACCACAAGGCACTTTGACCACAAGGTACTCTGACCACAAGGTACTCTGACCACAAGTCACTCTGACCACAAGGCACTCTGACCACAAGGCACTCTGACCACAAAGCACTCTGACCACAAGGAACTCTGACCACAAAGCACTCTGACCACAAGGTACTCTGACCACAAGGCACTCTGGCCACAAGACACTCTGACCACAAGGCACTTTGACCACAAGGCACTTTGACCACAAGGCATTCTGACCACAAGGCACTTTGACCACAAGGCACTCTGACCACAAGGCACTTTGACCACAAGGCACTTTGACCACAAGGAACACTGACCACAAGGCACTCTGACCACAAGGCACTTTGACCACAAGGAACTCTGACCACAAGGCACTCTGACCGCAAGGCACTTTGACCACAAAGCACTCTGACCGCAAGGTACTCTGACCACAAAGCACTCTGACCACAAGGCACTCTGACCGCAAGGAACTCTGACCACAAGGCACTCTGACCACAAGGCACACTGACCACAAGGCACTCTGACCACAAGGCACTCTGACCGCAAGGTACTCTGACCGCAAAGCACTCTGACCACAAGGCACTCTGACCACAAGGCACTCTGACCACAAGGCACTCTGACCACAAGGCACTTTGACCACAAGGAACTCTGACCACAAGGCACTCTGACCGCAAGGTACTCTGACCACAAGGCACTTTGACCACAAGGTACTCTGACCACAAGGTACTCTGACCACAAGGCACTCTGACCACAAGGCACTCTGATCACAAGGTACTCTGACCGCAAGGTACTCTGACCACAAGGCACTTTGACCACAAGGCACTCTGACCACAAGGTACTCTGACCACAAGGCACTCTGACCACAAGGCACTCTGACCACAAGGTACTCTGACCACAAGGCACTTTGACCACAAGGTACTCTGACCACAAGGTACTCTGACCACAAGTCACTCTGACCACAAGGCACTCTGACCACAAGGCACTCTGACCACAAGGTACTTTGGCCACAAGGTGCTTTGACCACAAGGTACTTTGACCACAAGGCACTTTGGCCACAAGGTTCTTTGACCACAAGGCACTTTGACCACAAGGTACTTTGACCACAAGGCACTTTGACCACAAGGCACTCTGACCACAAGGTACTCTGTCCACAAGGCACTCGGACCTCAAGGCACTTTGACCACAAGGCACTCTGACCACAAGGCACTCTGACCACAAGGTACTTTGACCACAAGGCACTTTGACCACAAGGCACTTTGACCACAAGGTACTCTGACCCCAAGGTACTCTGACCACAAGGTACTCTGACATCAGGGCACTCTGACCTCAAGGCACTCTGACCACAAGGTACTCTGACCACAAGGCACTCTGACCACAAGGCACTCTGACCCCAAGGCACTTTGACCACAAGGTACTTTGACCACAAGGCACTCTGACCACATGGCACTCTGACCACAAGGCACTCTGACCACATGGCACTCTGACCACAAGGCACTATGTCCACAAGAGTCTTTGACCGCAAGGCACTCTGACCACAAGGCACTCTGACCACAAGGTACTCTGACCCCAAGGCACTCTGACCACAAGGCACTCTGACCACAAGGCACTCTGACCACATGGCACTCTGACCACAAGGCACTCTGACCACAAGGTACTCTGACCCCAAGGCACTCTGACCACAAGGCACTCTGACCACAAGGCACTTTGACCCCAAGCCACTCTGACCACAAGGCACTCTGACCCCAAGGCACTTTGACCACAAGGTACTTTGACCACAAGGCACTCTGACCACATGGCACTCTGACCACAAGGCACTCTGACCACATGGCACTCTGACCACAAGGCACTCTGACCACAAGGCACTATGTCCACAAGGTACTCTGACCACAAGGCACTCTGACCACAAGGTACTCTGACCCCAAGGCACTCTGACCACAAGGCACTCTGACCCCAAGGCACTTTGACCCCAAGGCACTCTGACCACAAGGCACTCTGACCCCAAGGCACTTTGACCACAAGGTACTTTGACCACAAGGCACTCTGACCACATGGCACTCTGACCCCAAGGCACTTTGACCACAAGGTACTTTGACCACAAGGCACTCTGACCACATGGCACTCTGACCACAAGGCACTTTGACCACAAGTTACTTTGAACACAAGGCACTCTGACCACAAGGTACTCTGACCCCAAGGCACTCTGACCACAAGGCACTCTGACCCCAAGGCACTTTGACCACAAGGTACTTTGACCACAAGGCACTCTGACCAC